>NC_056732.1:1546273972-1546573972 GCF_019279795.1 Protopterus annectens | reverse complement strand
GATAACAATTCAGGACAGTCATACAGTTACTGCATCAGGCATGCTGGGATATACACACAATCATATCAGCACACTGTACTGTTACCAACATGATACTATTAATACACGTCTATGTAGTCACCCTGTGCATCAGCAACATGTTAACCTGTTCCTGCACTGATGTTAGAGATTGCAGGAGGTGGCACAGTTTCATCATATGCACAGGGTGTGAACTAGGTATGCCTGAGTCTGCCACTGATACCACCAATTGACATGTATGTGTATGTGTGTTGGTGAGGGACAGCAGTACAGGGTGGGGCACTGTTGATGCAGTGTGTGCGTGTATGTGGTAGCCCTAGGTGTTAACATTTCGCATGTGTGTATGCATGCACACAGTTCCACCTCATGGCTGCCATATACTGGAGTTTGTGGACAGCCACAGACTGCACCTGCCAGGTCATACAGATCAGTGTCTGTGGCCATGGACATGGTACCTGTGCCTGGCAGGGGTGCTACGGTCCATATCCGGTACTAAGCCAGACTGGGTACTGTCATCAGAAGCGGGTGTTCGTTGACTGGACACAGGTCCCTGTTGGGACTGTCCAGAGCCACATGCACGTGGTCTCCTGGGGTGGTCTGATGACAGCACAGACCCAGCATTGCTGGGGCTGCTGCTGGCACTATGGGGGCGTCCGCAGGCCTGTTGTCGTCCGCGCCGACTGCCAGCTGCTGCTGTTGCTGGCATACGGCCACGTCGATGCTGCAACCGTCCACCATTGCCCTGGCTCATGGACATGTAGTTGAGGAACTGCTGTAATGTGTCCCCACAACGTCTGTCTATGACATCGGTGAAATTACGGATAGCATCCGCAATGTCACGCATACTGTCAGTCATGGATGTGCAACATGCTCTCAGCTCCCTCAGACCCTGTCTGGTGTACCTTTCCATACGTGACTGTGCCTGCATGACAGCCCGAAACATAGCTGAGGTTGACAGACCTCTTTGGGCACATCTGCCAGAGGCAGTATGCCCACGGATGCTCCCACGAGAACCCATGGGCAACTGTCTGTGTGGTACCATCTCAGGACCCTGCCCATGGCTGCTGTGTGGGGAAGCATGTGCCACAGATACCACATTACCCTGGTCAATGCCCACTGTATCCTGTCCATCACCTAGGGACATTGGTGACATAGGATGTACTGGCAGGATGACTGTGCGCAATGATGGGGTTGACAGCTGTGTACTGTCAATTGGCTGACCAATGACGGACCCTGACACAACTTCCTGTACCATTACACAGATATCATCATTATCAGTACCTGTGGCACCAGATTCAGGTTCCCTGCTGCAGGACACCAGAGCAGCACCAGAACCTGTGGGAGGAAGACAGGAAACACAGTTTACAATGTCTACACAATGTTACCAGTGATGCACACATGCACACGTGCACACGTGGACACATGCACACATGCACACGTGGACACACGCACACATGCACACCCCACAGTATACACACAGAGCACTACTGAGTTACACTATTATTACTAGCACTATCAAGACTATTATAGGTATTGTTAATACACACTCACCAGCATGGATGGGCTGCCTTGCTGTAACACTGGAGGGACCTGCAGAAGTGAGGGAATTAATGTCAGTGGGCACAAATGTGCCATTGATACTGCGTATGATACAGTTCAGTAGTACAACAGTTGCCTTTCACATGTCAGCTGCTGATATTGGCAATATCACACCTGCACAATTACATACTATGTTGACAGCTACATACCAAGGACACACCTTACACATGCATAAACTAACAGTGTACAGAACAGTCAAGTGTACATATGGCATATTACCTGCATGCTCCATGTTGTGTTGCTGTGTGGCTCCAGCCTCCATCATAATGCAGGTGTGTTGCTGTTGATGTTCCTGGGCTGGAGCCACAACACTTAGGAGTAGCCTCTCCAGTCTGGTGAGGGGGGGGGGATGTGTGGCCACCCCACCTCCTGTGGTGACCTGTTGCCTGTGGATATCCGACGCACGCTGACGGACATTTCTGATTAAATCACTGCAGTGATGTCGTACTTGCTCATATGTCCTATTATGTGTGCCAATGTCATTTACCCTATGGTCAAGGTCTTGCCACAGTGCAGCCCTCTCCTGCTGATTCTGGCTGGTGCGGGAAAACAGTATGTCATAATCCCGCACCAGGCTCTGGTGTATCTCTTCATCTTCTGCAGCAGAGTAGGCAGGATTTCGCTGACGCGCCATGTCCCTGAAAGAGAACACAAACAGGATATCAGCAAACTATGACAGCAAAATATGGCACACATACTATACATGATACTCAACTGTAGTGATATACTACTACTCCCATATGTAGCACGTGTGTCTCTTGGTGGATACATATGTACATGGCCAGATATCAGTGCTCAGCCGACACCTGTGCAACAATACCTGCCACATTCCATACAACATAGTACCAAGCCCCATCAGTCAGCACACTGAGACAGGTCCAATGCACCACCTCACTCTGGGGGTTCATAACAAGGTACTGTATGTGGACGTCATCCACTGGTGTGATCTGGACACAAACTAATTGGCCTGGATATACATATCCCACCACTACCACCAGCACAGTAGACTACTTTGAAATATATGTGAATAGACAGATTTTCACTTGTTAGGACTGAGATGGTATCCATGCAGCCCACTGGGCCAGTGGAAGCCACAACGCTGACCCCTTTGCAAATGCTTCCCACGGACATCCCCAAGAATGCATGGAACATGCACACACAATTCTAACCCAGACCCTATGCACAAAGGTTAAGCATCCTGTCTGGTGGACCCCAGCCAAAGACAAATTGTATAACGATAGAAGGAGGCTACTGCAAGACAGAGCAGAATAACATAAAGGAAAGGCATCTGAGGTCAGCACTAGTAAAAAGCTAAGTTCTCTCATAACAACATCCAAGGCCAACTCTGAGAGGAAAATGGCCAAGGACACTAAAGATAACCACAAGGCCTTCTTCAGTTTTGTTAGAAACATGGACCAAAAGCCTCAGATATGCTCAGAGTTAGTACACAACTACATAAAATTCAATGAACCCACAGATATTGGCAACATTCTGGCAGACAGGTTCAGTGCAAATAACCCCCCTCCCTCTCCCCCAAAAGAAGAAATACATATCACAGCTGAATGTAACCTCCCTGTCATCTCAGTTGTCCAGGTGAGGGCCGCCCTCAGCAAAGCAGAACACACAGCATCAATGGGACCTGATGGTATCCCTGGATGTGTGCTACGTGAACTCCAAGAGGAGCTACAACCACATATAAAAATGATATTTAACCTTAGCCTTACTACGGGATATGTACCTGAACACTGGTGTATAGCAACAGTGGTCCCACTCCACAAAGGAGGCACCTCTACAGACCCTGGGAACTACCGCCCCATAAGCTTAACCAGCCTGGTCTGCAAAGCTATGGAAAGATTCATTATGGGACTCATATACAGCGACATTGGGGACCTACAGACACTTGATCCCACCCAGTTTGGCTTTGTGAAGGGCTGATCCTGCCTTTTGAACCTGGTTGACTTTTTCAAAACAGTCACTACAGCCATTGATGAGGGCAAAGCAGTCCATACAGCCTACCTGGACTTGCCTAAGGCCTTCAACACAATACCCCACTCAGGCATCATAGACAAGCTCATCAGCTTAAATGTTAATACATATGTCACATGATGGGTTGCAAACTGGTTAAACAACAGAATCCATAAAGTCAAACTTGCGGGAGCCATGTCAGACTCAAAGCCAGTCACAAGTGGTATCCCACAGGGCTCTGTCCTAGGACCCCTCTTGTTTGGCATTTACTTCTCAGATGTGAAAGCAAACATGGGCGGGTTGTGGATGACAAAGTTCCCAGATGACTGCAAACTAGGCGCCATAGTCGATACACCAGCTGGCACACACATTCGACAGACAGGCCTCACTGAAACAGACAACTGGTGCCAGAATCATGGCCTAACACTGAATGGCATGAAATGTATAGTCATCCCCTTTGGGTAAAACAACGTACACACAACTTATCACATAGACATACATATAGATACAGACCAATAACACATATGGAGGGTTCACAGTATGTAGACTATTAAATTGTTACTTTACATTACCTGTGTTTCTCACAGCTGATTGCGTTACCGTTGGTATAGGTTCCTGCTGCTGCTAGCCCAGCTTGATACTGTCACTGATGACAGCTTCAACTTAGTTTTTCTTAAGTGTAGTTTTTGTTTGTGTTTTTCTTTTCTTTTTTTCTTTCTTTTTCTGTCTGTCTCTCTCTGCCTCCAGATGGTGCAATGAAAGTATTGCATGCATGGACTGGGAGTACAGGATGCTTTTGTAGGTATCTGCATATGTCCATGTGATGGCCTCTGCACCAATTGTTAGCCAGCATTTGCTGATTGCAGTTCTCACTGTGATTTCAGGACAGTGCTATAAAAGGGTATGTGAGATAGGCGTTGCCCTTTCAGATTGTAAGGGCGGGGACCATGCTGGTATGCTGTGGACACTGTTCTGTGAGTGTAAAGGTTAGTATCTCTCTCATAATTCAGGCTTTGTTGTCGATTAACATTTCTCCATTCATCTCTCCTGTTTCCTGTACTAAGTGTGTATGTAAACTGACACCTACAACTACTACTACTACTGTTAATATGGGTGTGTGCTTTCCTGTGGGACGTGTGGTGTGTGGCTTGCAAGGTGCTACAGTGACATTATTACCTACTAGCTGCCAACTAGCATGGCTGTTTCTGTTCACACACTACTATTATAGAAATCCACTAGATTTGACAGTAAATATACATGACATGCTTTGTGTACTACACATCCTATATTCCCTTTACATTCATTCCTACTATTACATGATATATTTATTGTAGCACAATGTTCTTGTATAACAGTCATGGCTTAGTGGTAAGTCATGCAGACTAGTGTTTCCAAGGTCCTGGGTTCGGGACTGACAGTGGGATTTTATTTTGCTTTTGAACAGACTACAGGACCTGTCATTCAGAGTGACAAAGGCACTTTTAAGCAGTTGTAACCGGGTTAGCGCTGGTTTGCGCGGAGCTCCCGCATGCACACTGGCGTTTAGCTCCGCGCACACCCGCTTACAACCGCTTAAAAGTGCTTACTCGTGCGCACACCTGAACTATTTTCTTTGAAAGAAATGAAAACGGGGAGACAGGAAAGTGGTGAAAAAGGGGTCAAAAAGAGGGTAAGACAGTAGGGAAACAAGCTTGGGTTTTGCAGGAGGGATGTAGGTAAGGTCCATAGCTGCCCATTTCTTCATCAGCAACAGCTGTGCATATGTTTGTAATTTGGTGTGACATTTGAAACCTTCCACCCCTGAGAGAGGTGTAAGGACAACAATAATACTTGTTGTACAGCCAATTGTAATTGACAGTTTCCATGTCCAGCAGACATGTGTGAAATGGGCAGCTATGTATGGGGCGTAATTTTTTGTGGGTACAGAGTGCCCTTTTTTTTTTTTTTTTTCAGGTGAGAGTGGTATGTCAGGTAAAGGAAGTCGGTATAGCTGGGGAGGTAGGTTGGGTAGGTCAACAGACAAGACAAACAAGACGCATACAGGGGCGGTGTATGACACGTGTGGGGGGGTTACACAATTGACGGGGATGGATGTTTGGATATCCAGAGCCCATGAGCCCACAGATGGCAACAGTGGAACTGATATCCCCACCCATGGGCAGTTGCCACTGTGCCTTCACTGCCCAGGATGGGGCTGTGCTGGGGGCTGTGTAGGCCGGGCAACAGGCATACCCGTTAGATGTAACTTACTCAGTAGTGGGGCGTTGGGCATTTGCCGGGCCTCCTGGATCCAAAGGTTCAGTTGGTCCTGCTTGCATCTCTTCATGTCCGCATGGTGGTGACGGACCTGCTCACCAGTCCTTGGATCCTCTGTGGCACTGGTGAGATCATGAGCCAACCGGTCCCACGCCTCAGCCCTATATGCTCCCCACAGGACTTGGCCCTGCATGAGTTGGGCCTCATGATTGTGGACAAGGAGCCAAGCCATATATCTGGACTCCTCAACGCCCCACCTCTGTGCTCAGAAGCAACTATCCTCACCTATTCCTGACATTCTGGCTGCAAGTTAGTTCTACAATCGGTTATGCTGTGTATTCCCGCCTATGGGGCTTATATATGCCATTTTTCCTGCACTTATCTGTGATTGGCCATTTTGGAATTGCATCAGCTTCACAAAACCTGCTATGTCATGCTCCTCTTTCTATTCATTCCTATATATTTGCTATTACTGCATTTCTAAGTACAGCTGTCATGGCTTAGTGGTTCAGTACCTTGACTATGGTGCATGGTATCCTGGGTTCGAACCTGGCCACTGCTTTTTATATTTTTTGACTGTCTAGACAGGCTAGGAGGTGTGTCTGTGTAAAGGCAGTTTTGTTACAGCTTGCTCAACGTTGCCCGTCGGTTAGCTTGTTTGCACGGTGCGCAGCTCCGCGCAAACGGGTTACACTGGTTTACACCTCATTTGGCTGTCAGCACGCATATTACGCTCAGCTCAGCTAGGGGCACACAGTTTCAGCGTGTTAAACCACGGCTCCCCTATGGGCACTCATTTTGCACCTGTTAAACCACTGCTCACCTTCGAGCACTCATTTTACACCTGATAAACCACTGCTCACCTATGGGCAGATGCACTCAACTTGTTAAACTGTAGCTCATCTATAGGCACATCTGGCATTCTTTATTATTTTGTTATCTCACATTTCTTCAAAATAAATGGCCTATTTCATTACATTTTACATAAAATATAATTTTATATGTGTTCATATATGTCAGGGACTTGTTTCGTGCTTATTTCACTAAAAATAACAAGTGATGTTGTGGGTGGCTCGAACCATGACTGCCTGCTCTTCAGCCGACTTCTCTACCGCTACGCTATTGCTTTTTGGCTTACTTTGCATATTTAGTTCTTATATGCTTTTCCACTGACTGCTAACTGTGGCTAAGCTACGGGCACGCCCGTGCAAACAAGCGCACTCGCGGGCAAACATCTTTACAATTTAAAAAAATATATATAAGATGTTCATTTCTATATTTTATGTTCGTAGTCTGTGGGGGCATGTGTTGTGTTGTGTTTATTCACATTTCCATGTACTCTGTCGTGGGGGTTTACTTTAGGCACTTTTACTCTTCTGGGGGCATGTCCGCTTGCAGGGCTCGGCCTACGGACACGCCCCCTACTGTCTTTCATGGACCGTGTAAGCCTTAGGTGTGATTCAGCATGCCCTCATGCATATGCATGACATGCTGACGTCACACCGTTTAACTGCAGCCTCCATGTAAGCCTTGTAACTCTTACACGGAGGCTTCGTGAATCCTGCCCTATCTTTGTTCAAACAATATTCTTTAAAATTTTTCTTGATTCATTTCATAAAGCTTTCTTTCTTTTTCCTATAAATTCTTCACTATTACTTGCTATGTTTTTGAATATTTGGTTACTAATTTCTTTAAATACATCAAAATCATGTAATCTTTTCAATTTTTGCTATTTTAATACCTCTTTTCTATATTTTTCTTTCAAGGTGATCCACCAACTCGTCCAGTCTTTATAAAATTCTAGCATACTTCTGCTTCTTCTTTACGTCTGTGTCTTAAATCACAATTAAAGTCCCCATTATGATTACTTGCATGTTTAAATTTACATGATTCATTATTTTTCTAGACATGATTTCTGTTTCTGTACGGCATATGCATAACGTGTAATTACTCTATAAACTTGATTTTTATACTTTATGTGTAGTATTACTATTCTTCCAATGAGTACTATTGTATAATCTAAAATATCTATCTATTCTTTACACAGGATGACTATGCCAGAAAATTTTTCATTACCTAAATTCCAAAATACTTTGCTTTTCCATAAACCATTTATTTGTTCTCTTTCTTTATCTATTGTTATTCTGTCTATAAGTGCTATGATATCCATATCTAATGGCATACACCATTATAATACTCTTGTGACAACCTTGCACTGGCCCAGTAATCAAGGAGCCTCAATCCTCACCACTAGCACCAGTGATGGATGTTCACATTGGGAGGATGACAAGTACACACACAGTAAAGTCCAATTTCCCTTAAGAGTACACAGAGATGACAGTCAGTCTGGGGCTAGTTTCTCCCTCTTTCTCCAGATCCCCAATAAGACTCCACACTGGTGCAGCTATAGGGTCAAGATCTCAGCCGAGTGGTCAAGCCAAAACCTCCAGCACTCTCTCTGCCCAACCAGTGCTTCATGTCTCTGCCCAAGTAGCTGACACACACACACACACACACACACACACACACACACACACACACACACACACACACACACACACACACACACACACACACACACACACTTTGGGATTTGATTTATATAGAAACACACTGACACTCATGGGTAAGGCTCTTGCTGGTTTACTAGCTATGCCTCCTTCTGCCCAGACTATAAGGTAGTTATCACTGCCACCAACCACTACTTTCCAGATACCACTGCCACCAACCATTACTTATCAGATACTATAAAGGCCTTTACCAAAGGGTGCCCAATCTTACTGTGTAATGTTACTATTATCCATATGGTAAGTGTGACCAACACCAAGGCTATTGGAGTGGCCTATACAGTGTCACCAAATACGTATGCAAGTACTCTCAGAGCTTAAATATCTCTAAACAAACCAGCCAAACTTAAAAGTTTTAAATATATTTAATGATAAATAATGAAAGAACAAGACTATACTTAATAACTCAACATAGTGACAACAGAGTTCAGAATTACAGGAACAACATTGCAGAACAGTCTCACATAAATACAGAAAACATCTAAACTAATCCTTACTATATTCCTATCTATCTCTAAGAGGAATCACTGTAATGTATTTACTTACTATTAGCAAGGCAAATGCACATGAGTGAATGTTTTTGCCATGTCCAAAACCAAACATAAAATGCCCAGACTTTCTCTGAGAGATAGTTCTTAAATTAATAACAACACATTACTGCTGGGTCAATTGGGTGACATCACTATTTGTCACCTCTGCCTTCAGTTCCCAGGCTAACAGAAACTTAAAATTTAACACCTCCATGTCAAAAATACTCATCTCTCAGAAGTTTGCCTAGAACTGGAAGTCGTAAAACAGTTAAACACTTTTACATTTGAAGCCTGTAATTATTTCTGTTTCCAGACAATAAAAAGAACTTCTAGCTGTGGACAGTCTGTCTACTTGCTGAGATAAACACAATCATAAAACTCTTTACTTATTTTCTCAGAGTTTGCAAGTTAACTCTGTATGTTCCAGCTACTACTATTAAAACATACATTTGCATAGGTATATACATTTCTGTTTTTTTCCAGTAGGGTACACTGTGGTTACATTCTTGAAGCTCAGTATATAACAAACAGTTCAACACACATATCTGCATCAGTAGTAATAGACACATAACATACAGTTCTCTTACATTTATAAGACAAGCCTATGGATCATATTAATATTCACAAATGACATATGATTATTTACAAAATTCCAGATAGTTGGGCTAGCAGTGTCACATTTCTATATAAATCATATTAATATTTTCAATTGACATGTAATTATTTACAAAATTCCAGCTAGCTGGGCTGACAGCATTTTGGTTTGTCACAACTCCTAACCCACAATAAATATTTTTCATGCTGTTAGCGTTAATGCCTAAGATTCTCACTACAATGAATGAATTTTATCTTCATCCTTATCCTTTTTTGTTCTCTCCTATAGTGACATTTTTGAACTTACATTTCCTATCTTTTATGTTTTACCCATAGAACGTATTTTGTTTCTTGCTTTTACCCATTTAGTTTCTCTTTCATCACTTGAATTACTTATTTCTTCTTCCTCATTTCCATCCTTATCTTTTATTTCATTTGTACTCTCTTTCACAACCATTGTTACTTTGACTTCATTTACTTGTTTTGTATTTCATCTATAGTATCTAATACAATTTCCTCTTTCTCTTGTTCCTGTACTAATGTTGTTTCTTGTGTATGTTTTTCTAGCTCTGTACAATCCACCCAGGAATGACCTATCTTTTCACATTTTATAAACTTCTGTTCATATTTCTTTACTTCATGGCCCTTTTTTTTCACATATAAAACATTTTCTTTTATCACACTTGTTAATTAAATGACCATCCTTGCAATATAAAAAAGTTCTTAGGCTGTCCCCAATATCTCACCATACCATTGTTTCTTTCAATGTTAATTATATTAGGTAAATGCACAATTTTTCCATTTTGCATTTTCAATATTGCATCAAATGCCTCCCCCCCCAGTCCAGAAGCCTCTTTTATCATATATTTTGCGACATACAAAACGTCTCTGTATATAGTTTTTAAATAACATTTCAAATAATCTCTTTCAATTTTGGTTCTAAATTATATTACCCTTATAGTTTCTTGTTACCATGAAACTGCTAATGAATTTCATAAATACATGTATATAACATCCTCTCATAAATATTATCCTTGCTGTTTACTGTTCTTGCTATGCACAGTTGGAGTATGGTAGTTAGTATTTCTCTAACAATGTTTAACTATTTGCTATTTTTTTTAAAAAAAAAATTTTTTGTTCTAACTAAAATGTATTTGTTCTAACTACTACTACTTTCTTTATTGTATTTTGTATGTATCTTTACTGTTATTTCCTTCTATATTGTATTTTGTAAGTGCTTTGGAGCTTTTCTCCCCGGGCCTCTACTGAAAATGGACATGTATCCAGTTAGACTAGCCCCGGTCAACAAATGTAAAATAAATAAATCAATACATTTTTGGCTTCTCTTTTAACTTATTACATCCAAGTGATGCTTCCAGGTGCATCTGCAGTTAACTTCTACTGATGCCTCTAGGTGTCAAATATTGCTTGTTCATATTTGCATCAATAATTCCAAAACCATGCTATGGACAATATTTTAAATACTTTATCTTACAGCTTACACAGTGGCAAACTCAACTGCATTAATATTTGACCGTTGTCTAGTGCAGTTAAATAGATATTAACTGTTGTTTTTATGATATTCATTTATATAGATATAATTTTCACATTTTTCTAAATATCTCAACACCTAAGTAACATAGACAGAGCTCCTTACCCTCATATGAAAGCACTGAGTTAGATGAATAAAATGCTGCTGACAGTGTCCCCCGGATTTACTAAACTTTCATGCAGGACTAGCTTAGCCCTGCACGGAAGCGCCCAGTTAGGAGCAGGATGCCCGAGCTCCTAGGCTTACACGGAGTGTGTACGAGTGCAGGGGGCGTGTCTGAGAGCAGAGCTCTCAGAATAAACATGCCCCTGTAATGTAGAACAGGAGAAAGGGGTAAGAAATGAGCGAGACCGCTCATAGGTGTCTGCATATCCCCACCAACAATCCCCTATGTGTACAACAGCAACAGTACATAAAAATAAAATGAAGAAACATGTTTTTTTTTTTTTAAATATCCGATTAAAGCTAACCGTAGGTGCGCGGGTGTGCCCATCACTTAGCTATGATTAAAGCAGCTTAAAAGGCTGAAGAGGATAACAAGAAAGATATATGCAAATGATGCAGCATAGCAATAGTGTAGTGGGCAGAACATTTGCCTTATGCGCAGGCATTCTCGGTTTGAATCCCACTGCAGCACATTCCATTTTCCATGGCAAACCACATTATGACCAATATTTTTGTTGCAAAACCCACTAAGTAACATATATTTATGAATTGGAGTACTGCAGGAAATGCACATGTGATGTGTCACTGGCATAATGAATAAGGCACTAGTAAGCACGTTTAAGCACACATAAGCAGTAGTAAGCATATTTAAGCACTAGTAAGCAAGCTTAAGCCCGTTTGCATGGCAATAAGCAATGCCCACACTGGATAAGCAATTCTAAAGCTAACACTGTGTAAGCAGATGTAACATCAGGTTAGCAGTGCTTACCGTCACGCAAACCCGCTTACAACTGCTTTAAAGTGCCTTAATCACTCTGTATCCAATGGCCCATATTCTGCCCAGCAACAAAATAAACAGCCCCTGGAAGGCTTGAACCCAGGACCCTGTATACTACAGTCACAGTAATTAACCACTAAGCCATCATATCAGTACATAAAGTTGAGGTTTCAACAAACAAATCCCCACCATAGGAAAATCAAACTGAACATGTGAAAGGAATCTATGTACAGTGTGATGTTGTATAACCCGCTACATAACATCAATATGTGAACTGGAGTACTGCAGTAAGACCAGATGTGAGGTGTTCTTGTAATAAAGTGGCGAAGTCCCCAGGACCCCATACAGTGTACATACACATGAATCACGGATACCAGACACATATATAACATGTAACGAGTAATAAATCAATGTCAAAAGGAAAATATAATGCAAATTAAATATGAAGCAACGCTAAGCGTTGCACAGCTCAGCTTAGTTGGTGTAAGCAATGTGTAGGCTGGCTAACTCAATCTGCCCAGTGGTATGCCCCTTTAAGCAATGCCAACATAAGGTAAGCAGGTATGCCCATAGCTTAGCCATTTCAAAGCCATCCAATCACAGAAAAGTGCAGGAACTCAGGCATATTTAAACCCCACAGACACAAATACTTCCCATAACTGGTTGCAGCTCCCTACTGTAGGCAGAATGGCTAGATTTGGGGAAGGCACTCAATTTTGAGCACAGCGCTGGGGCATCCAAGAGCCAGATTCATGGTATGGCTCCTGGTAAAACACCATGAGCAGAGACTACCGCAGGGCCAACACTGGTGCTCTCGGTATAAAGTGGAGACCTGGGACAGTCTCGCCTGTGACCTCATCAGTGCCACTGGTATCTCTCGGACTGGTGAGCAGGTCAGGCATCACCATGCTGACCTGAAGCAATGGAGGGGGGCTCTCTTGGAGCAGTGGATCCAAGAATCAAGGCAGATGGCCAATGCTCCAGGTCTAAGTACTCATTCTACTACATAGATAATATTGCCTAGCTTGTGTATACTATGGATAGGTAATGGCTAAATATCACTGTATTTCCCTGACAGCTGCAGATGAACGGACTGCGAACCAGCAAGCCCATGCTACTAGGTTGCAAAGGCTGTGTCACAAGGCAGGTTAGTAATAATCTTGCATGTACTGTCATAACAAATAAATATAACAGTTCTTGAAAGTGTTGTACCAGTATAACAATGTATTGTGTATGGGATGTACTGAATAAACTAGACAATATGGCAGGAAGACTGTCATATAGGTTGCGTGTAAATAAAGGTGTAATATCTTGTGAATAAAAGTATAACCCCTGGAGGGTTTGTGTACATTCTTTCATATGTTGTTGTAGTGTTGCATTCTATAAATAGCACTGTTATATTAAGCAGTGTTACCCACACTGTTGAACACAGATAAAATGTGTAGGAAGTTCAGTATAACAATGTTGGAAGTCCCAAGAGGTCAGTCATGTTGTACAACTGAGGGAGACTTAGACAGAAAACACTGGAATGCTTCACATCATTTCCCTGATAGTGCAGTGTACTGTGATGTCAGTGCTAATATTTTTACCACACACAGCAGGGGTTTATATCCCAGGAATGATAGTAAGTTGCGTGCATAATCATACCCCACAACTGTACAGAGTTTGTGAGAATGTTCAGATAGAAAGCTGTATGCATAATTAGACCCAACTGTACATAATTTGCTAGAATGTTCAGATAGCAAGCTGTAAGCATAATCATAACCATCAACTGTACAGTCTGCTGCAGAATGTTCAGGTAGTAATCTGGCACTTGCTCACTAAAGCAATTATATAAGTCAGCACTAAAAATAGCACTACACCCTCACTCCCCACTGGCCCTTGTTTTCAATTATTAAGGAATTCCCAATATTATTCTAGCATGTCCAAAGGTCAGTTGTCAATCTCCTCTCCGGTCCAGCTGGTGAATCTGGGAATCTTGAGGCAATGTTACAACTGCCTCATGTACACAGACAACCCTCTCCTCCTCCCAACAAATTCCAACACATGTGAGAGATGCAACCATATAGCCAAACTGGAGGCTAAGCTCTCTCAACTCAGTACTGGCATAACCAGGAGGAGAAGGAAACCACACTCACTACAATTCCAGTCTCACATAGACCTACCACGACAGCAAACCAAACACATAATCACACAAAAACATACTCGGAGGCTCTAAATAAAGATCTGCCTAAGCAGCAGAGACCTCCAAAGCAGACACCCAAGCAACCGCTACCCCAAAACAAAACACGTGCAACACATATCTCACAAAGCCAGTGTGCCGAACAGTCACAGCCCTTAAGACTAAACAACACACCTGATACACTTGTAATAGGTGAACAAGGAGAGGGTCATGGTGAGCAGCCTGTAGGGTGCTAGGATCCGCCACATAACACAAGCACTCAGGTCACTCCAAGGCAAGTACAAATATGACTCAGTCATTGTCCATGCTGGTGTGAATGACCTGAGACGTACCTCCCTGGACTACATGAAAAGAGACATAAAGGAGCTCTCTGAGCATGTAGCCCAGGCTGGTATGACCCTGACCTTGAGTAACATCTTACCCTCACCAAGAATGATGCCACAATATGAAGACAAGATGATCAATTTCAACAATTGGCTTAAGTACTGGTGTCATTCAAAGGGGATCCAATGCCTGTCAGCTTGGGATGATATGCTTGACAAGCCACGATGCTTCGCTAGGGACGGCTTGCACCTGTCACCCCTGGGCTTTCGGATATTGGCAAAGGCTCTTGCTACCCCCATAGTGCCTTTTTTAGGCAAGGCTCAAAAGACAAACCCACCTCCATAGGTATCACAAGGGATAGGAAACTAAGAGTAATGCTACTCAACCCCAGAAGCCTAAACCTCAAGATGCATGCACTCGAAACTCTCCTTAGCATGGAGAACATCGATATCTGTGCAGTAACAGAAACCTGGTTCAGGGCTCCCGAGAGCACCCCAGCACTACCAGGTTATACCTTATACCATGCTTTTCAGCCCCAAAACTTGGACCGAACCACAAAGATACCCACACCTACAGGTTGGTGGCAAAGCACGAAGCATCAGAGACTATCCATGTGCAACTAACAGTGGGTAAAACTGCCTTCCAGTTTATAGCCTGCTACAGACCACCCTCCCAAACCCAGGAACCCCACTCGGCCTTCCTGAGAACACTGGAAAATATGAAGCTCTCTCCAAACACCATTATATTGGGTGACTTCAACTACCCAAACATAGACTGGGAGCATTACTCTAGCTCCAACACCCTAGCCCAAAGGTTCCTAGAATTTATAAACTCAAATGCTATGGAACAACTTGTTACCACTCCCACAAGAGGAGAAAACATACTGGACCTGATCATCACCAACATGGGAACTCTATGCTCCAGACCAGAAGTGTATCCCTCACTGGTAAGATCAGACCATAAACTAATCTCACTGGATATTCACATCCCGACCCCACCCCTGCCCAGAAAACCACAGTGAAAAACTTCTCTAAAGCAAATTTCACACTCCTCAAAACCGAGGTGGAATCCTTCAAAGCCCCCGGGCCTGTGGAAAATATGGCCCAGACTGCAGAATCCTTTATAAACGCATTCTATGAACACCTTCAGGAATGCATGGATCATGCGATCCTAAATAAAACCAAGACCCAATCCTCCAAAGGCAGACGTCCTGTCTGGTGGACCCCAGCCATAAACAAACTATACAATAGAAGGAGGAAGCTACTAAATGATAGAGCAAAATCCCAAAAGGGAAGGCATCACTGATCAGTATTAGCAAAAACTACGGGCACTCATAAAATTGTCTAAGGCCAGCTTGAGAGAAAAATTGCACAGGACACTAAGGATAATCACAAGGCTTTCTTTAGTTATGTTAGGAACCTGGGTGGTAATTCCCAGATATGCTCAGAATTAGTCCAAAATGACAAAAATACACTGAACCCACAGACATGGCCAACATCCTAGCTGACAGGTTCAGCGCAAACTTCTCCCCTCCACCAAAAGGGCAAATATCTATCCCAGCAGAGTGCTGCCCCTGACATCTCAGATGCTCAGGTAAGAGCCCCTCTCCAAAGCAAAAACACAGCATCAATGGGACCAGACGGTGTCCTGGGCTCCTACATGAACTCCAAGAAGAGCTAAACCCAAACATAAAACTACTGTTCAATCTCAGCCTTACTACAGGATATGTGCCCAAAGAGTGGCGTACAGCAACAGTGGTCCCTCTCCATAAAGGTGGTGCCTCAACGGATCCTGGAAACTATCGCCCATAAGCCTGACTAGCTTGGTCTGCAAAGCTATGGAAAGGATCATCATGGACCTCATAAATAAAGATACTGGGGACCTACAGACACTGGATCCTACCCAGTTCGGCTTTGTTAAGGGCAGATCCTGCCTCTTAAACCTGGTTGATTTCTTTGAAACAGTCAGCAAGGCCATTGACGAGGGGAAGGTGGTCCACACAGCCTACCTGGACCTCGCAAAAGCCTTCGATACAATACCCCACTCGGGCATTATAGATAAGCTCACCAGCTTAAATATAAACCCCTATGTCACTAGCTGGATTGCAAACTGGCTCAAGGACAGAACTCACATGGTTAGAATTGCTGGAGCCATGTCAGACTCCAAACCAGTTACAAGTGGTGTCCCACAAGGCTCAGTCCTGGGACCTCTCTTGTTTGGTATATATTTCTCGGAGGTACAGGCCAACACGGAAGGACTGTGGCTGACCAAGTTCGCAGATGACTGCAAACTGGCCATAATCGACTCTCCAGCCAAACAAGCATCCTCCAAAAGGGCCTCATAGAAACAGACAACTGGTGCCAGAGCCATGGCCTCAAGCTAAATGCCAAAAGTGTACAGTCATCCCTTTGGCAAAACAAAGTGCCCACAAATTACCACATAGGTGGTAATCCATTAAGTACAGAAGAAGTAATTAGGGACCTGGGGACCCAAGTTGATAGCAATCTCTCGTTTGACAACCACGTAGCCAAAGTGGTTAGAAAAACATTTTATATAGCCCACCTAATCATGAAGGGATTCACATCTAGATCAGGCGAGATCATCCTGCCTCTTTACTCATCCCTCATCAGGCCCATAATTGAGTACAATGGCTCTTTTGGGATGTACCTTACCAGACACCTGCAGCAACTGGAAAGACCCCAAAAGTACCTCACCAAGAGGATCAAAGGGCTCAAACAGATGCCATATGCTGCCCGGTTAAAGAAACTCCAGCTCTACTCAGTGGCATACCGCCTGTTCAGAGGCGATCTGTGCCTGACGATAAAGCCATGTCCAACCCGAATTAATGGACATGCTGCACCTCAGAAAATCCAAATCCCATCGAGCTACGCTCGAGACTTGAACCTCAGCACTGAAATAAATAGGACATGCTGGAGGGACAGATTCATAACCCAGAGGCTCCCTTCACTCTGGAATAAAATCCCAGTCCAGGTTAGGCAGAGTCCATCATTGACTCTTTTCAAGAGGAATCTTGATGAGTGGATGGGAGATCATAGGTTTACCCCGGGTATCACTTCTGTGTCACTGTTAGACAGAGGCACAGTATATTAACCTCGAAAAAGGGCATAGCAAAATAAATTTAAAATGGGTGGCGAAAGCCAAACACATTCTGGCTAGGCTTATAAATGCCCTAGGGCAGATAGCCTAGTATGAACCTATGAACCTATACATAGTCATACACCTCAACTGTTCTGATCTGTCCAGCATGTCCAGATAAATGCCCGGTAACCTGTTCCCCTGACAAATCAGTGTGATGATCCAAGATATGTAGGCAGCTTTTACTGACATATAACTGATAGTCAGACCTGTGCATAGTCAGAGAATGTATATGAAAACAAACCTATCATTGTAGCATCTCACCCAAAGTGTATGACAGCAATTCTCAAAATATGTCACATTAACACCTGCATCCTGTCAAGCCTTGACCAGCGTGTGTGCAATAACAGATTGTTAGGTATGCGTATAACATCAACATGGAATCTGGGAGTCTGTGTAGAAATTGTCAGGTAGTGTTAACAATGATTTTCTCAACAGCTATAACAGGTAAGAGGTGTAGACTTTAGGTACAACACAGTTCACTTATATACTTGTCTACAAACATGGAATCTGACAGTATGTGCAGAAAGTGTCAGGTAGTGTTAACAATGATTTTCTCAACAGCTATAACAGGTAAGAGGTGTAGATTGTAGGTACAACACAGTTCATTTATATACTTATCTACAAGCATGGAATCTGGGAGTATGTCTAGGAATTGTCAGGTAGTGTTAACAATGATTTTCTCCACAGCTATACCAGGTAAGAGGTGCAGACTGTAGGTACAACACAGTTCACTTATATACTTGTCTACAAGCATGGAATCCAGGAGTATGTCTAGAAATTGGCAGTTGTCCCAGTGAACCCACCTGTCCCAGCTCAGCTGGCCATGGCACTGGGCACCAGCACATCTGGGGCCCAGGCTGGGACCTCCTCCTTCTTTGGCCCTGCACCACCTTTCAGTGGAACCGCTGGAGGGGAATGGGGCTCGGCCACCCCCTGGGAGCAGGGGTGGAGAGGTACCTGTCACCCACCATCAGGTCCTGGCCATGGTGCATAGGGAGCTCAACAAGGAGATTTGAGACCAGCTACGCCAGCTTGAGGGCCACGTGGTGCAATTAGAGGGTGAGCCTGCCCCTCCTACCCAGTCCCCAGCACAGCCACCTTTGGGGCCATGAAGGTGCAGTGGTGACTGCCCATGGGTGGGGACCTCAGCCCCATTGTTTCCATGTGGGGGCTCATGGGCTTGCGACTTCCAAACACCCCTCCCGGTTCAAGGTGTTTATCCCCACATGTGTCATATACCACCTCTGCATGTGTCTTGTTTGTCTTGTCTGTTAACCTACCCAACCTACCTCCACAAATACACCTACTACCCCTCCCAACATCCCACTCTCCCTGAAAAAAGGAAAAGGGCAATCTGCTCCTACAAAAAAATCTCACCCCATACATAGCTGTCCATTTCACACATGTGTCCACTGGACACATGTAATCCGATCTAATTGGCATCACGACAAATTATCGTTGTCTTCACCCTCACCCAGGGGTTTGAGTGTCCAAATCTACTTCCAAATTCAGTGTATATGTACAGCTGTTGCTGTAGAAGAAATGGGAAGCTATGGACCTTCCCTACACACTTCCAGCACATCCCTGGCTATTTTCCATACTGTCTTTCCCTCTTTGTGCCCCTTTTTTCACCACTTTCCTATCAACCCCTTTTTCTTTTCTTTTAAAGAAATTAGCACGGAGGTAAGCGAGAGTAAGCACTTTTAAGCAGCAGTAAGCAGGTTTAAACCTGTTTACGTGGGCGTAAGCAATGCCTACACATGTTAAGTAATTTAGAAGCTAACTGAGTGTAAGAAACTATAATCAGAAGTTAACAGTGCTTACCTCCGCGCAAACACGCACAAACCTACTTACAACTACTTAAAAGTGCCTTAATCGCTCTGTATTCAATGACCTGTATTCTGCCCAGCAACAAAATAAACAGCCTCTGCAGGGCTTAAATTCAGGACCCTGCACACCACAGACAAACTGATTTACCACTAAGCCATGCCAGATATACATAAATCTGATGTTTTCAAAACATAACATCCAGACCAGTCATATAACAGTACAGAGAATGTATACAAACATCTAGATGTATGTGTGTGTGTAAATATATTAATATCTAAACAGATACAACATATATATATATATATATATATATATATATATATATATATATATATTAGAAATATATACATATACAGAAATATATATGAACATATATATATATATATATATATATATATATATATATATATATATATATACACATGCAAATGCCTACATTGACGTATATGCCTACACCTATATGTCCACATATACACAGCAAGTTACATATATGTACGCAGATATATATCTATGTAGGTATATACGGATATAGTTATATATATGTAAGCAGATATATATATATATATATATATATATATATATATACATATATATATATATATATATATATATATATATATATATGGCCACCCGTCTGTAGATAGCAATGATAGATTAGCAAAAACAAATATGTCCACATGCACCGTTAATGGGGTTGAAACGTCCCAAACAATATATGTTTTGTACGAACAGGCATACCCCCCCCACAGCTAAACACATCCTCCCTGCAATACACTACCAAGTGTTACAGATCCCATAACCAGGACCTGACATGACATGGGCTCAAGATGTTAACAGTACTACAACCCACCTGTATGATGTCAGGCTGGTGTTGGTAACATATCATGCAGTACAGTCTGGCTCCCATAGGAAATGTAAAATGTGGAAGCTGTCAACATCCCCAGGATACATATACACAAACACATATATGCAGATACAGATATACATAGATATATATATATATATATATATATATATATATATATATATATATATATATATATATATATATATCCATATGACTACATATACACACACAGAGATATGTTCAGTAAGATACATATGTAGAAGTTGCACACAATATGGAACAGCCACTATGCCTACAGTTCACACCTGAACAAGTGGACACTGTATGGGCCACCCATACAAATGACAATCATTGCCTGCAACATATACCCACAGAGAGGTCATAGGAAAAAACACCACACACAGGTTTGCAGAAATGGAAAACCTTTATTTGTGTACTATTACAATTCTATATGCTATGTCATATAGCTGTTCAGACACTGGCATCCATATAAACAGAGTAAAGCAACTGTGAAACAGTTATACTAATGCAGTAGTCAAGAAAGATTTACAACCGTTGCTGTCCAGGCCAAGGCCTTCAAATTGTACAATAGTAAAGACAGACTGGGCCACAGGATACCAAACAATCAACAGTATGTAATGCAGGTGTATAGTTCAGCAGCGTCTATCTACACTCTGTACAAAATCACTAGGTGATAAAGACTTCAGCTGACCAAATGGGATGTAACTGTTACATAACGAGGCATAACTGACACCATCACAAGCACACTGACAAACAGAACAGTCTGTATGGCAGGAGGCAGTAGGCTTGCATTAACCCAATTTATGTGAGTAATGTAAATATAGGTGACGTATACGGTACTGTACATCCAGATACCTTAAGGCAGCTCATCCCTGATACCCCCACAGTTTGCAACAGCCTAGGTCATTTATAGTGCACCCCCCCCAGACTCAATAATACAGGGCCATATACCACTGTTACATACACTGGCTTCTGGAGTGCATAAGGGCACACATGCATTGTGTAGGAGAAGCTCACACATATATGGCCCCAGCCCCACCATATGTGTGGGGGATACAACAGCAGTGGACTGATGGCAGCAATGGCAGTGTGATATACACACATCCCACTACAGAACAACACCTGACAGCATGTCATATGTGCAAAGCTTGGTATGTAGGTGGAGGACAGAGCCTGAAACACAGGCCCATATGTGGAAAACGTTTGCCATACACTAACCAAGTAGCTTGTGTTACAGGATAGTCTGCAACATACTCTTAGCCAGGGAATTGAGGTTAGAGACATAAATGGATGTAGCCATGTACTGATAGCACTCAACATGCACACTGCCAGTGAAATATCTGACACAGGACCTGTGTGGTGAACAGACAAAACATGATAGGCACACGTATGGCCACCAAGAGGATAGGCCCACAGTTGAGAGCTATGCAGACAGACTGCATTCCAAAGTAAACTAGTATGTACACACACACCCTGCAACACCAGTACTATACAAAGCATAACACAACATACTCACACTCTGTCTGTAGTTCCAGAAACTCCTAAAAATATGTAGCTGGCCCGAGTGTGTCGATTCCTCTGGAAGAGGTATTGCTACCTGCTGTCTGTAACACTGATGCCCACACACAGGAAGGATGTCCATCACACAGGAAAGGTAAAGGGACCATGCCCACATGATGTAGGGATTTATAGTAGGTGGTTGCCATGATAGTGGCAATTGGAAGTACTACACAGCATGCTGCATGCAGTTAGCAAGTGTAGGACACTGATTGGTGCAAAGGCCATCACCTGATCAAGTGCATCACCTACTAAAGCCAGGCTGCAATCTACTCAAAGCAGCTTAATCCATTCACTGGAGAGGGAGAGAGAGAGAGAGAGAGAGAGAGAGAGAGAGAGAGAGAGACAAAGCAAGCAAAAGCAAATGCGGAAGCGAAAGCAGAAAAAAAAATACAGCTCAGCAAACTAACAGCTGAAAATGCAGGCATTTATGCAGCTGCCATTCATAAATATATCATTCCCACAACGGGTATGTGAAGTATATGTACATGTATTAGAATGTAGTACATGCTCCATCATAATGGAATTGATGATGTGGAATGAGTTATATGTGCCATCAGGTGTTGTGATGATGTTCAACTGAACAACTGCTTGTCCCTGTGGGTAGTGGGCCATAGCTTTTAACTGTGCAGGTCATCACTGACAGACAAGATGTAAGCCATTGTAGTGTGTGTTGTGTAATGGGAACATGGCCAATAGCTGGTGGTGGAAGTAATGCCATTATGATGGACATGTGGGAGCCATGGACCACCACTGGCAGGATACTCAGGTAAATCTGTAACTTAGCATGCGGAATGCCATAGGTGTGTAATAGGGTTACCTGCAAGAAGGTCCCACATATACCCCACTAATTTCAGGCCATGTCCATATTTGGTACCTGTCTGTGTTGTAGCAAGGCAGAACAGTGCAGCTGTTCAGGAAGGTGTTGTGAGATTGTGGAGCTGATGTCTGAATGTACACCACATATAGGTATGCATATGTGTACATATGCCACATATATAACATATAAGGATAAATGTATAAAATGTATATCAGCATGTATGTCCAGAAATATGCATATACCAATTTGTAGACATATATATATATATATATGTGCACATATATATAAAATCACATATATCTACACATATATAGATATATACCTATATGCACATATTTACATATGTACAAACACACACACAAACATATATGTATGTAAAGACATGTCCCCTATATCACTTTCACAGTGATGTGTGCTATGTGTGAGGCAGCAGCACACATAGCAATACACACAGATATCTACAGCTGGCAGTGTGTGCACCATGGATGGGTATGTCACATGTTAGTCCCTTGTTAGCACCACATTGCCCCCATCTGTGAAGTATGCAATGGGATTATGGGGAAGTATGGCAGATACACACGTGGAGGTGGTCAGGATTGGTAGATATAGAGGACAGTCTACAGGGATGGTATGTGACACATGTGGTGGGTAAACACCGTGGATGGTGTGTGTGGTCTGTGATGTAACCGCCCCATGGTCCCCAATATAGACACAATGGGAACAAGGCTCCCGCCAACTGCCACTCACAACAGCAGTCCATGTCCTGAAGGTGCCTGGTCTGGAGGCTGAGCAGGAGGAGCCTGCTGGCCATGTGAATGTGTACTGAGTGCCTCAAACTGATGGAGCACATCCCTCATGTGGCTGTGGAACCCAGTATGGAGCTCAGGGGACAGGAACATATTACTGTGTACCCTGAGGGGGGGCAACATCCTCTAGGTGGTTCCACCTGATGGTATTGCTGTAACAGTACACGAGGAGGCCCCAGGTTGGCACACATATGTGATGTGGCCAGGTATCATGGTCAGATGGGTGTGGAGAGGTAGATCAGCTGGACAATAGAACATATACATGTTATTCTGTCACTGTTATATAACATTTGTTGGTAGTAATAGTCTACACAACCCTGGTACATGTCCAACAGCATGCATAGATCTCCCCAGTAACACAGACTGTCAGATATGCAGCAATCTCAGTGCAGCCATACCACTGTCATATATGTAACCATAGTGGCCCTGACAATGGCATGCAAGTGAATAGTCTGTAATAGGTCAGCAATGATAGTATCCACACAGGGGACATGGCTTCAATCACTTAGCAGAAGGTGTGGTACAATACACAATCTGTCTGAACGGTATTTAAGCTTTAGCCATACCTAATGAGTTGTGTGTATAGTCTGTTGAAGCTGACATGGTGGGGGGTGACAGAGATGTGTATTATGAACAGTAGTAACCTTGCCATATGAGTTGCTCAGGCCTGTTTCCATCTTTATGCCTTTCAGTTAAGATGTCACCCTGCAGGTTACTTGTGTATTCAGTGGATGAAAATGAGGTCATCATCAAGCACCTGGTACAGCACTACCAGGTTCTCTTTGGCAGGACAGCCCATGACCAGCAGGAGCGGACCGGCCTGTGGAACGATCTAGTCCACAGGGTCAATGATGTCGGCCTGCATAACTGCAGTTACGAGCAGGTCCAGCATCATTGCAGTGACCTGCTTTGCAATGCCCGTCAATGTGCTTCTGCAGTCCAGGGGGATCACCTCACCAGGGGGGGGGCATGCTATCCATCCCCCACTGACACGTGTGGAGGAGCTCCTGGCCAGCCTTGTGGCATCTGCCCGTCTGGAACACCAACATCCACTGGACCCCTTCATGGAGACGGTTGTCACCCACACACCAACATAAGAGCGTGCAGGTAAGGACACAGGGCACATCAGTAGACCATTGTTGTGTAAATATCTGCAGTGGTACAGTTAGAGCATGCATATCTGACTTGTCATAGATATATTGTGTTGCTTCATTGTAGTGATAAACAGATGTCTAGATGTGGTAGTATTGTGGGAATTTACCATTGATGTATGGTAGTACTGCACCTAGCCTGTAGCATACTGACATAGCATCTCTCCCCTCTTATGTAGGTCCCTCCGGGGTAACAACAAGGCTGCAGCCTATAGCTGTTGAGTATATCTTATGTAGATGCATGCCAACACACCGGACATGTAATGGTGATTCCATACACACATCTAACACACCTACCCTGAATGCATGCTGTACATGTGCATGTATCGTTGCTGTGGAATGCACGGTCTCACAGGGGCGATCATGATGGGGTATTGAAAGGGTATGTCACACACCTGCATGACACCTAACATCCTGTCATTGCAGAATGTGTCCACAGGGAGTAACATACTGTTGGTAGACATAGCCTACAGTAGTGACATGTTCTGAACAACACCCATATACAGTGCAACACCAGTGTATATACCTGTAGGACAATGCCAACTGCTGCAGAGATACACTAAGTCATAAAGCATTACAGTAGTCCACATTATCAGCTGGGTCTAGGCTGCAACATGTGGTGTTCAGTGTATTGGATACTGCAAGGTGACAAAAATGTGTAGGGCTTACCTGTCATGCATCTGCATAAAAACTGAGGGGGGTCTCAGCATGACACACCAGTGTACTGCAGCAGGGATCCTAAGGATGGTAGGAATGGATCTATCTGCATACAGTCAGGTTCAGGACTTTTGGCAGCCATAACCCTACCCACACTGCAATACTGACAGCATTGTGTGAACACCAAGGGATGTGCACATGAGTAGACCTTGAACTCATGCAGAATAGGGGGACATGTGTGGGGTAGACTGAACATACACTGGTAATTGCAGTAGGCCCACACTTGTATACCCCTGCCATGAGCAGTGACTGCTGTAGTACACACAACAAGAGGTGTGATAAACTGTCATGATAAGGGTGTGCACACATATGCCCACATGGTGTGTATGCATTGCAGTCAGCAGCCGCACACCTAACACAATCTGTAGAGACTGCATGTGAAAGTACAGGACAAATGCTACATACCGGGCTTGTGTACTGCTAAGATATGAGATGCTGTGGTCCCATGGCAGATCAAGGATGTGTGTGTAAAATAAACAAAGGTGTGTACACCCCCATAGCCATGGTATGCTCTGATGGTTGTCAGTGTAAGCATTTCTGCAGTGGTCATACATGATCTGTTGATGCTGACAGCTGTAAATCAGGCATCAGGCATTCACCAACAACAACAGTCCACATATCATCCCAGGTATGTGTTGGTGAAACACATAGGGGGTGTGAGAAGTAAAGCTGACATAACTGACACAGTACTACACATTCCACAATGGGTTGTACACCTGTGAGTTGTGGTGCACAGTACATGGCAGGGTGCAGAAGAGGTGCACAGCAATACTGTGTACATGGGTGCAATAGTATCCAGGGGAAGGGGCATCACCTAGTCACAGTACAATCATCACACACATGTATACTGTTGCTAGCATGGATTGACTATAGCTGAACTGCCTGCTGTTCTGTACCATATGTTCTGCATGTTAGCAGATGGGTAATAGGAGGACTGTGTGTATGATCATTGTGCAACCTCACCTGTATGTGTGTGTGTGTGTGTGTGTGTGTGTGTGTGTGTGTGTGTGTGTGTGTGTGTGTGTGTGTGTGCACATCCTGGTGGTCAGTTAGTTTGCCTGCAGGGTCACTCTGGTGAAGTGGTGGGAGGTAGATGCATGTATGATGTGTGTGTGCATGTGTGTGTTTGTGTGTGTGGCCATGTATGCACATGTGTGATTGTTGGTTGTTCATATGGCTGTGCCCCCCTTTGGGACCATACAGTACATGGACATGGACTGCCACATTACACACCAGGAATACCTGTCATGTAATCACAGGACAGCAAATCGTATAATATGGTCTGTAACATGGAACAGGCATCCAAAGGGAAGGTAGACTCTAGGTGCATACTTAATATTGCAGTCAGCAGAGAGGTCACCTACAACCCATGTATGCAGCTCTACAGATGCATTGGGGAAGTAATAGTCAACACCAAGGAGAGTATCCAAATATTACAGCTGACACATGATGGGCTGACGGAGCAGCATATCTGACATGTACTGAGCATTACATACACATGACACACCAGTGGGAGCTATTTTGAATACAACATAGTAGCCCACACATATAGAGGCCATGCACATCATTCTGGCCATACAGAGGGTGCATACCGAATGACAGCAGTGAGGCCATGTAAATCCACTACACACAAGTCAGGCAGGTAAAGTAGCAACAGGCCTTGTGTTGTGGCTACTTGTGTGGGCATTTAGATTACTGTGATGTTAATGAGTGGTATCAATATGTGTATATTAAGTGTGATGCAGGATTAGGTAAAACATGGACATATACGTGGGACTGTCTGTAAAGCCATGGACAGGTAGGTATTATGGAGATGTGTGTGTGTGTGTGTGTGTGTGTGTGTGTGTGTGTGTGTGTGTGTGTGTGTGTGTGTGTGTGTGTGTGTGTATGTGTGTATACTGTTAGGCAATGCTGTACAGGTTTTAAAGTGCATTTATTCTTTTCCCCCACAGGTGGCGAGGTGGGTCAGGGTCCTTCCTGCATGCAGTCTGATGTAAGTGTCCATACAGACACTGATGATGATAATAATGTTGAGGCACAGGTGGGGTTGTCAGGGGCCGACACTGCTCTAACATTTGACATCCCCCTTTTAGCCACCCCACCCCTGCACACAATTACAGTGCCTATACACACCCCATCACCAGTGGCCATAGCAGAGGGACAGCTGGCATTCAGTGGCAGTGCACAGGAAAGTGTGGTAACCATGCCTACTGTGTATGGTCACAGCAGGCATAGCTTGATGTTCGGCATGCTGCCACATAGGTGGATTGTGCTCATGGTAGGGCCACTGGACATCATGCCTCTGGCAGAGGCGACATAGCTGCAACCAGCAGAAGCATGTTTCAGGCTGTAATGATGGTGCAGGCATGTATTGAGGAGTACATCAGACAAGGCCTTAGGCTGCAGAGGGCTGCTCTCACATCAGTAAGGGAAAACGTCCGTGAACTGTTGGGTGCCATCCGTGCTTCTCCCAAGTAAGTGGATAGATGGCATGATGAGATGATGGCCCTCATAGGCTGTGGTGTGTCCGTGCTTCAACATGTGGTGGGGATGCAGCGACACCCATGTGGACATGGGCCAGCAACACCAACAGCTGGCAGGCAATGTGGGCATGCTAGGACACCAAGGGGCTCCCATAGTGTCAGTAGCAGCCCTGGCAGTGTGGAGGGTGTGCTGTCCACACCACACCAAAGCAGGCCATGTGAATGTGGTCCTGGCCAGTCCCAGGAGGGATCTGGTGCCAGCAGACAAATGTCATCAGCAGGTGAGAGTAGCACATCAATGCCTGTAGCTGGATGTGCCTGCGGAACCCCTGGCAGGCACAGACCACATGTCTGTCAGTGGAGGCAGAGAAACCCTGCCAGGTATAGTCTTCAGCTGTCCATAAACACCTGTGTAGGTGGCAGAACTGTCTGCATACATACCCACACACTATGCAAACACACGTATGGCAACCTTATACCTACACACAACTCATCACCTCAGCCAGCTCCCCAGAGTACACCCCTCACCCACACACATGGTGTCAAATGTATGGCCCAACCTTGGCCAATGGCAAACCAACATCATACCCCGTGCATATGATGATACCTGTGCCTCATCCCTGTCATCCATACCATCAATGCAGGGACACGCTGATATGGTTCTGATGCACATGGTGACTGTACAACAGTGTACCACAGTTCTGCAGTGTAACATGTTGTAGGGAGTAGAGTGTGAGGCATATCTAGCAAGTAGTGTAGCCATCCAACAATGATACCTTCTAGCTGTTAGTAACACTGGTTGGTTGTGGTCTGTAATATGTTATGCAATTGTGTTGTAGGTGTACATGTGTCAGCATGAGGATGTCCTGTGCATATGATGATACCTGTGCCCCATTCCTGTCATCCATACCATCGATGCACAGACATGCTGATATGGTTCTGATGCACATGGTGACTGTACAACAGTGTACCACAGTCCTGCAGTGTAACATGTAGGGAGTAGAGTGTGAGGCATATTTGGCAGGTAGTGTAGCCATCCAGCAATGATGCCTTGTAGCTGTTATTAACACTGGTTGGTTGTGGTCTGTAATATGTTATGCAATTATGTTGTAGGTGTACATTTGTCAGCATGAGGATGCCCTGTGCATATGATGATACTTGTGCCCCATCCCTGTCATCCATATCACTGATGCAGAGGGAGGCTGATATGGTTCTGATGCACATGGTGACTGTACAACAGTGTACTACAGTCCTGCAGTGTAACATGTTGTAGGGAGCAGAGTGTGAGGCATATTTAGCAGGTAGTGTAGCTGTCCAGCAATGATGTCTTCTAGCTGTTAGTAACACTGGTTGGTTGTGGTCTGTAATATGTTATGCAATTATGTTGTAGGTGTACATGTGTCAGCACGAGGATGCCCTGTGCATATGATGATACCTGTGCCCCATCCCTGTCATCCATACCATCTATGCAGGGACAGGCTGATATGGTTCAGATGCACATGGTGACTGTACAACAGTGTACCACAGTCCTGCAGTGTAACATGTTGTAGGGAGTGGAGTGTGAGGCATATATGGCAGATAGTGTAGCCATCCAGCAATGATGCCTTCTTGCTGTTAGTAACACTGCTTGGTTGTGGTCTCTAAAATGTTATCCATGTCTGTTGTAGGTGTACATGTGTCAGCACGAGGATGGTCTGCAGTCATATTGCACAATGGGGTATGTCACTGTGCTGACACCATGGCAGTAACATATCTGGGGTACAGTCAAACACATTTCTCAGGTTACTATACCGGGTATTGCCTGTGCCACATGGACAGGTGGCCCGCTGAGGCATGTATACCCTGCAACCTGATGTAGACCCATCCACATACACGTAGACTGTTACTTGCCAACACTCGGACTAGACACCTACCTAGCAATGTCGTGATACTGATGTGTGTGGCTTACATTGCACAAAAACTGCCTTAACCACTCTGTATCTGACAGCCCTTGTTCTGCCCAGCAACAAAAGGAACAGCCCTTGCAGGTCTTGAACCTAGGTCCCTTTACACTGAAGTCACAACACTTAACCACTATGCCATGGCCACTGTAGAGACAGCTGTTGGTTGTACCAATGTAGCTGTCATTACACATATTGAGCAGTACTGAACAATTTCCTTTACTTCCTAGATTGTGTAGTCCTTGTTATTAATATGACTGTTGCATCACATATGTTGTTTTATCATAATGTACACATAACAGATACATACAGTGATATACATGTGGGAAGGTATACACAACCGTGACGTTTACTCATGACAGGAATATGGCTGTATACATATCATAGGTGTATATATGTCTACATGTACATACACATGTATACTCATAAATATGTCTGTATACACATTTGTATAGTGCTACATATATATGGCCATGTGTAAGTCTCTTCATATGTACATATGTATATATATATATATATATATATATATATATATATATATATATATATACATATATATATATACATATATGTATGTATATATATATATATATATATATATATATATAGGTATACATATATGTACATATAGATATATGTGTATATAGCTATATATGTATGCACATCCTATGTGTACAGATATGCCTAGTTATGTTGGTATATATATATATATATATATATATATATATATATATATATATATATATATATATATAGATATCTATAACTATATATGCATACATATCTATTCTGATATACCTACTACTGTCAATATATCTGTAGATATCCATACGTAAATGTGCATATGTATCACTATCTGTATATGTGTAGACATATATCGCTCTGTATATATATATATATATATATATATCTGGGTGTGTATATGTATATCTATGTACATATACATACCCATCTATATATGTCAATATGTATATCTCTAATCATACATATAGATATCTGGATAATTATATGTACATGTATTTTCACCATATGTCCTGGACATGGAGTGTATCCCTACCTCAGCCCCTATAGTCCCAACTTCATAGTGCAAGGGGATGTCAGATATTTATAGCAGGTATATTAGTAGACTATTGTTACTGTAACTGGGATTGTCTTCACTGACATGGTATGGATGGGAGGTCACATCTGTTTTCCACATGTGTGCCATTGGCTACTGACAGACATCCTAAGGACATCATAGTTAAGTACCGCTGCTAGCACATAATGCCCCTGTGGACTGCAGCAGAGATATTGGCCAATATATGTGGACATTCTGAAACACTCTGCACAGTCCAGAGGTATACACAGAACCTCTTAGTGCAAAACATGTGTACCATGCCTGACAATACAGATGTTAACAGCCATGTAGATGGGTATAACACATAATGAATGGTATACATATGCCACCAACGGTTATGCATTCACACACCCCTGTCTGGCCTGACACATAATAACCGCTGGTACAGGGGTGCCATGTCGCATACTACCCTCTAGATATTGACACACATCTGTACAGCATCCCACTGCTCAGTCTGACATACATGACTGTTAAGGGAGGCCTAGCAGCAGTACATCTGGCAAGTATCTGCACATGACATCACACTGGGTAAGCACACTAAGCTGCTAGGCATGTAACAATGCACTGTGCAGGCTACAGGCAGACTGACTCACACTGGCCTACATCTCCTATGAGGGAATGCACATGTACCTGCATATATAGCAGGCTCTGCAGGCATGTCACAACACAGGGTAAGATACACCTGTGTGAAAGTGCATAACCACAACCAATGTGAAGACAGCCACAGCCACATATGGTAAGCTAGCATAATATTACAGTATATGGACAATCTGTTCAACACCACCCTCATATGTGCCACTCACAGACTAACCCTACATATACTGGGCTGCTACACGGTTTGGTCTGCTGGCTGTCTGTGTTATGGGACATGTGTGTGTATGGCCCTACAAACATGTAAGCCAATATGGTAACATACAGTGGAGCAGCATGTAACATCAGATAGGACGGGATCTATAACAATGACTTTTACCACATTCTGCACACAGGCTAAAGTACATATTAACAATACACACACTGTCAACATTCACATAGGTACACAGACCTCAGTACTGTACAAACAATCAAAGAATGTCCAGGTTATGTCATCAAATATAACCCCTACTGCACATACCATGTGTAGCAGTCTGATATCTCACTGGCTTGTTATCAGATATGATGACACTAATGATGGTGTACAGTGCATATGCACCTTTTAATGCACAACATATGTACAAAGGCTGACAGATTTGTGGCTGGAAGCACATAGACAGGGTCAATATTGATATGTTGCTGTGATAACCTCATACATTTACTGTTGTAACAGGGTTTGTTGCAACATATGTCCTATGAGGGATATGAAGTCAGTAACTGTCACGGCTTTCACCATCTACAGACTGCAATCCTCATACTACCTACTGCAGTTCATAGATACATGTTCTGTGGGTAACACATGAAACCAAGGGCACAGCACACTGCCCAGTCTACAGATGAACTGACAGATGGGGATTTCTCATAAACATAGAACTGACATGGAAGGTATTAAAACATGTAGGACAGCCATATCCACACACACACACTGTTAAACCAACATTACTCCACATGCAGTATAACAGCACTTACCGTCTGTAGTCAGGTCAGGCACATCCCCCTCCTGTGTGTTGCCCTGTTTCCACAGTGTATGTTGTTAGAGGTAAATCCCCAATCCATCTGAGATGCTGTTTTCCAAGCAACAGATCTAGTTCCTGCTCACAGTGAATGAAAAGGGCCAACACCAACATGATGTTCCTAGATACTGGAGTGTGTTTCCATGCAATTATCTATGGGAATGTTACCACAGCTGTTCCACATGCAATCAGCTGGGGGAGGGCTGCAATTCATGCAGAGGCCATCAGCTGATCATAAGCATCACTTAAAATACACATGCTGCTGCCTAAGCAAAACAGGTGTAGGTCTCCATATCCACCAGAGAAGGAATAAGAGAGGTAGAGAGAGGCAATGACAAGTCAGGAAGGGGTGGGAGAGTAAAACCTAAGCATGTTTGGGTCAAACACCTACCAGCACAGAGTATCAAACCCCTGATGACTATGTCGTGCTATCACATTTCTATGCAGTTATTGGATGTGCCAGACAGATTACATGTTGTGGGGCCCTCAGAACGTATATGTGATGGTGAGTGACATCTGCAGCAGGGATATGGTAGCTATATGGTAGGTGTAGTACACGTACCTGTCTGCATGAACAGGTGCCAGTGTCAACACAGCCACATTCTCACAGGGACAGACACACGTTGACACACTTGGCAGGGCCAGGAGTACAACCTATCTCAAGTGAGATTGCCACAACACATTACTGTGCAGGTATCACATGCACCACAGAGGTCATACAGAGGTGATATGGGCAAAGGGTATGGGGAGGTGTCTGACATCAGACAGCATGCTTCAGTATGCCAGTGGGGGTTGTAGTGAGTGTAGATGTTATCATACGCATCATACAACACACACACAAACACACAGGGTGCCAGTACTGACATGCATGGGTGCATTTATGCATGGGTGTATGGTGCCAACTGTGCCAGATGGCTATACAAGGCTAGGTGATGGGTATACCTTGGCATCAGGCCACATAACAATGGTCATCATTGTGGCTCAGGGCTGTAGTTTCTGCATTTACCCACACAGGTGAGTATTGTATCCCCCATCCAGTCACCTGGGTGAGTATTGTGTGTGGCCAATGCTGTGCATCGCTTGCCATGTATGTGTTCCTTAGTCCATGATATGGATGATGTCTGGGATGTGCACACCTCCCACATGCATGTACAGTGACATGTGGAACTGTACCTGAGGTGTCTGGCCCATGTTGTGTACACAGATTATCATTAGATGTGCCAGTCTTGGCCACCTGTGGTGGGAACTGGTAATGGACCACAGGTTTACCTTGCACCTACATTGATAGCATGCAAATGGCATTTCCTGGTGTCAGTGACATGTCTCCATGCAGGGCATGTTTTCAGGCATGGTATGTCCTTTGTGGTTCCGGTCACATGTGATGGCACCACAGATGTTGCAGGTGTCCAGTGGGGAACATGGGGTAGGTTGACTGTCTGCATGTACGTGCCTATTGGACAGATGGACAGGGTGCCATGCCCTCTGTAGCCCGCTGCAATCACTCCGTAGTTACTATCAGTGGCCAATATGCAATGTACTACCCACCTATCGGCTGTTGCCTAGGTGTGTGTGTGTGTGTGTGTGTGTGTGTGTGTGTGTGTGTGTGTGTGTGTGTGTTTATGGGACATGGGTTGAGAGTGTGCTCTGGGTAATACTGGGGCTGCTAACTGTGATTGCCTGGCTTTGATGTCATGTAAGGGTATGGAGTTGCACCCCAGCCTCTCGGCTATTTCACATCTGTTATCCATGTATGGTGGACATTGTGATATATACTAGGGCCACCATATAAGAAATTTGCAAAACCCACTCCACATTGTGCCCAGGTATCACACACTCACACCCACCTCCACACAGAATACGAGTTACATACACACACCTGTCATGTCTTGGAGTAAAACCCCTACCTAACTAGTTTATTACACTACAGCACTATGCAGGTATAGTACGAGCCATGGAGATTACTGGAGTACTTCTTCCCCAAAGGTGTATATCACATTGGATGATATCAGCGGGATTGGCAAAGTAGGACATTCAACTTGTAGTGAGTGTGGCTAAGCTAAAATGCATTGCTCCCTGCACAGACATTGAAACACACACAAAATGTCCACAACTGAATTGTGTGGGTATAGACCCCCCTAACAGAGGTCTATATCACACTATAGCATGCTGCTGTTATGGGATGCACAGCATGGATTAGTGGAGAACTCCTTCCCCAAAGGTGTATTTCACAATGAATAACATCAGCAGGATTGCCAAAGTAAGGCATTTGAAATGTACTGTGTGTGACTAGCCAAAAATGCATTGCTCCCTACACAGACATTGAAACACACACAATCCATAACTGATATGTGTGGGTATAGAACTCCTACCAGAGGTCGATATCACACTACAGCATGGGGCTGTTATAGGATGCACCACAAGGATTACTGAAGAACTCCTTCCCCAAAGGTGTATGTCACAATGAATGACAACAACAGAATTGCCAAAGTAGGGCATTTGAAATGTACTGAGTGTGACTAGCCTAAAATGCATTGCTCCCTACACAAATATTGAAACACACACAAAACATCAAGAACTGCCATGGGTGGAATAATACCCTACCAGAGTTCTATATCACACTACAGTAGTATGCAGATACAGGATGCGCTACAGAGATTACTGGGCTACATCCTTCCCAGAGGTGTATTTCTGGGTGGATGACATCAGTAGCCTTGCCAAAGATGAGCATTTGAATTGTAGGGAGTGTGTCTTCTCTAAAAAGCATTGCTCTCAACACACACGAGTCAGACAGACACACGCTTGCCCTGTCTGGAATTAGAACACCTACCTAATTAATTTATCATACTGCAGCAGTATGCAGTTACAGGACACGCTACAGAGATTACTGGGCTACAGCTTCCCAGAGATGTATTTCTAGGTGGATGACAACAGCAGCCTTGCCCAAAGATGAGTATTTGAATTGTAGGGAGTGTGACTACCCTAAAAAGCATTGCTCTCCACACAGACAGTGTTAGACAGACACACACACACACAAACACATTTGCCAAGTCTGGTATTAGAACAGCTACTTAACTAATTTATCACACTACAGCAGTACACAGTTACAGGACGCACTACAGACATTACTGGGCTACAGCTTCCCAGAGGTGTATTTCTAAGTAGATAACATCAGCAGCCTTGCCAAAGATGAACATTTGAATTGTAGGGAGTGTGACTACCTTAAAAAGCACTGTTCTCTACATAGAGTCAGACAGACAGACACACACACACACACACACACACACACACACACACACACACACACACACACACACACACACACACACACACACACACACACACTTGCCAAGTCTGGAATTAGAACAGCTAACTAATTATTTTATCACACTACAGCAGTATGCAATTACAGGATATGCTACAGAGATTACTGGGCTACAGCTTCCCAAAGGTGTATTTCTAGGTGGATGACATCAGCAGCCTTGCCAAAGATGAGCATTTGAATTGTAGGGAGTGTGACTACCCTAAAAAGCATTGCTCTCTACAGAGATAGAGTCAGACAGACACACACACACACACACACACACACACACACACACACACACACACACACACACACACACACACACACACACACAAGCACACACACTTACTAAGTCTGGGATTATAACAGTTACCTAACTAATTTATCACACTACAGCAGTATGCAATTACAGGATGTGCTACAAAGATTACTAGGCTACAGTTTTCCCAGAGGTGTATTATTAGGTGGATGACATCAGCAGCATTGCCAAAGTTGAGCATTTGAATTGTAGGGAGTGGGACTACCCTAAAAAGCATTGCTCTCTACACAGATAGACAAACACACACAACACACTCACACAGAGTTGACATGTCTGGGATTTGAACTCCTACCTAACTATTTTATCACACTACAGTAATACAAAGTTATGGCATGCACCACAGAGATTACTAGGCTGCAACTCTCCCAAGGGTGTATTTCACAGTGGATGACCTTAGCAGGCTTGTCATAGTAGGGCTATGGGGAGGGCAGTGTGTGTGCATGGGCCATAACCCATTCATCTAGAGGTTGACATGCCACATGCAGGCACACACAGGGTCATATTTCACAGGTATGTGTACACATCTGCTAGATGACTACTTCCTCATACAGTCATGTTTCACAGCTGGCACGTGCACCGATAGTCTGTAATGCTGACAGATACTGTTGGCTAGTATCTGCAGTGAGTGACATCTGAACCTCATGTGATTGGGGCCTTTGGCTGTGTGCGGGGTGGGACAGGCTTGGATGGTTCCTTGTCACAGTCACCCTCTTCCACACATCTATGTACAGCTACATTTGGCTTATTATAGTGTATTGTCCTTACATATATGTCTGTATTCCTATCCACTGTGTGTGCAAGGCATGCGTGGTGCATACTGACGAGTGTCTGCACTAACAACTGCAGCTGTCAGATATGTCTGGTCCACTGGTGTTTGCAGACATGGCCTTCATGTGTTTAAGTGTGTGAACATGCCCAGTATGACCTTTCAGTATGTTGTTGATTGACATTGCCTTCATTTCTCTAAGTGTGTGAGCATGCCCAGTATGGCCTTCTGTATTTAATGTGTGGATCGAGTCCAGGAAGTTTGTACTGCAGTGCTGACCTTGGTGATGTACACCGACAGGTGGCATGCTGTTTCTGCAGGGTATCCATCAAGCATTTGGCATTGACTGTTCCTACATTTCTGCATAAGATGGGGGGGCTCAGCCGACTATTTCTACATTTCTACACAGGATAGTGGGGCACACCTGACTGTTATTACATTACTACATAGGGGGTCACACCTGTTTATTTCTACAGTTCTACACAGGGTTGGGGGCACATCTGGCTGTTATTACATTACTACATGGGGTAGGGGGCTCACCTGACTATTTCTACATTTCTACACAGGATTGGGGGGGGGAGGCAAACCTGACTGTTATTACATTACTACATAGCGGGGGCACACCTATCTATTTCTACAGTTCTACACAGGATTGGGGGGCACACCTGACTGTTATTACATTACTATGTAGGATGTGGGGGGCACATGTGACACTTGTACACATTTGCTATGACTGTACTGGAATGTAAGGTACTCCATTTCATTCTGTATTGTTAACTATCATGTTGGCTAGAGGCATACCAGTGTACTACAGATCGTGGCTTTGGTTGCCCTACATATTATTGTCTGACTTCCTACCCTTCAGAACTAACATCTCACTGCCTGCCCTGCTGTAGTCTGTCTGTGTTGGCCTGGGGGGGAGGTTAACCATAGCCATCTTTCAGGGGCCATGGCACAGGCTCTGTTTGGGTTTGTCTACATCTGTCCTGTTGGCTGAGACTGTTGTTGGGTATGTGAACCGCCCTGACTGGCATGTGTGGGTCATATGGACACACATGTCGTTCAGCACATTTCCTGCAGTGGGTTTCCTCACCCTATGTAGTACTGGCTACCATAGTGATTCCAGTATGTGTTACAGATATCATAGTGCCACTATGGGTGTCTACTGTCTGCTGCCATAACATTCAGCCACCCATTTCCCTTGCATGCTCACATCCATACCATAGATACAGGTAACAACACATTCTACTCCATTTAGCAATTGGTAGGTTGATTGACTTACCTTGAGGGTGTGCCAGACTTGCAGATGGTGCTGGAGGGCTGCCTATGTCGAATGCACATAGTACACTCCCTATACATGGTTGAGCACAGGTAGTGTCATGTTTGGCATCCCTTTTACTGTATGTGCGAGTCAGAGAGAGGTGTCATTCCCTGGGTCCCTACTGTGTCAGTGTATGTGCTATGCATTGTCTCTTTGCTGCAGCCTCAGCATACTGGGCACACCTACATCTGCCCACTGGGGCAGGCTCAGGTTGTTCCTCCTCTGATTCACTCTGTGCCTGTGCAGGCCTTGGCATTGGTGGGGGGCTGTGTGGCCCTGCCCCATGCTGTTCCTGCTGAAGCTGTTACTGCAGGATCATATTGTGTAGCATAGCACATACCATAACAATCTGGGTACCTGTAGCTGGTGAGTACTGCAAGGCTCCACTGGATGAGTCCAGACACCGGAACTGTGACCTGAGCATCCCAAACACACACTCTATTGTAAGTCTGGTCTGTGTGTGTGCCTCATTATTGCATTCTTGTTCAGGTGTGTGTTAATTTCTTATGGGTGTCATCAGCAATGGCTCCAGTGTGTAACCAACATCCCCCACTAGGTGACCGTAGGGTATGTCCCCATTAGCAAATCTCTGGTACAGCTGCGTCACATGCCATATGTGGGAATCGTCATAGCTTCCATGGCGGCCAGCACATACATTCATTATAATGCCCTGGGCATCACATATGACCTGGCAGTTGATGGAAGGGATGCCCCTGCGGTTGATGTATGCCCTACCCTGATCACCGGGTGGTGGTTTGATGTGTATGTGTATGCAGTCTATAGCACCTTCTATCTCAGGGTATTCTGCTATTTGGTGGAAGAGACGCATATTGCTGGCCAACACCTCAAGGGTGTTGAGGAAAAATATGTGCTCACTGGCATGTGCTGACATGGCATCCAGGAACTGGTGAAATACTCTGGATGCTGATGCCTGTCAGATCCCCATGATATCCCCAGTTGAGCTTGGGAAGGTACCTGTGGCTAGTATTCCTAGGCCTACACATACCTTGGTATCCACTGGGACGGGTTCCCCTTGGTCAGTTTGGTGTGCCAGGTGTGGCTGACACAGCTCAACAGTTTGCTGTAGCAGGTCTCTGTCCACCCTATAGTGCTCCACTATCTCCAGCTCATGTAACCCCTGGTAGGTTACCATGGGTCTGTACACTCTTCTCTGTCTCCTCACTGTGGGTTGATTGGCAGCATTCACATCCTCACCACCCTCAGCCTCTTGCACATGTTGTTCTATGTTGCCTGCTGCAGCCCTTCTCATTTTGTAGATTTGTTTGTTAAAATTTCCCCACTTGTATACACTGGTTGTGTAGAGTGTGGGACAAACCAGAGGGGAAGGTGCTTGCTTAGTTTATAGTAGTGTTTTGGGCTGGGCTGGTCTGCTGCCTGTGTAATTGGCTGATTCTGATGCATTTCACCTGCCAGCTAAGCTAGTTCTCCTTGATTACCTTCCTACTGCTGTTTTCCCTTCTCATTGCCTTCCTGTTTAAGCCCGTGTGTGCGCCATGCAAACAGAGTGCTCAAATGTGCACACTGCTGCTATTTTCTGGTTTAAATTCTTTTTTGTCCCTGTAAAACTTGGTGCGTGGTGCGCACACCTGCTTAGGCAATGTAAAGAGTGCTAGGCAGAGTCAGGCACACCCCCTTGCTTAGCTGTGCTTAGCTAGGAGCAAACCTGAGCCACAGGGCTCCAATCTGTTTACAGTATGCCTGACACACACCCCCATGATGTCACCTAACACCTAGGCTTGCACAAAGCTATTCCTACTCTTACACTGTTGGAACCTGACTCACATGCCGGGGAAAACTGGGATTCACTATCCTTCCCCTCATTTGCATAGGATTGCCTGCTAATGCATAGTTACATGTCTCACACTGAGCCTCCCCCCTTAGCAACCACTACTCACTGGCCAGGTTGTCTTCTGCCTGCCATTGACTTGCATGGCAGAATAGTGATTTTAGTTAGACTGCTTATTTTAGGTTTATTTTATTATGTTCCCCCCGATCCCGTTTGCACACCACTGCCCTACGCTTAAACAGTTGAGATAGTTTAAAAAAATAAAAGTTGATTTCTTTTTATTTTTTGTTGTTGTTTGCAATGCCAGTGGCCTTATACTTGGCCATTGGCATGCTTACTACATGATATGTAGCCTTTATTTGGGGCTGTCACAGCTCCATTTTGGATTTTGCAGAAATGCACTCGGTTACTAACCGAGTACATTTCTGCAGATAGCACTAGTCTTGCATGGACTGTTGCAAGCTTCCTGGATTGCAAAATCACCTCATCTGCATAGATTTCTCTTGCAAATGGGGTGATTTGCATACCAGGGCTTAGTCTGTGCAGGATTAGTGCAGGAGCACTCATCCATGCCCCTGCAAGCTGTTCCTGGATCACATGGCAGACATATTGCCTGCTTGAGCTCCTGCTCCGTGCAAGCTTTTGAGAATCTGGGGGTATGTGTGTAACTTGAGTGAGATATTGCAGTTGTTTACAAAATATTACACATGTAATAGTTAGTGTGTTTACTGTCACTTATAAAATTCTGTTTAAGACCTAGAATCTAAAGAATACTACCACTATAAAAATAGTTTGTGCTGAAGGGTTTGCCATTTATACTTCTTTCAAAGCCACTATGGTTCCAGAGATATGAACATTTGTTTGAAATGTGAGGAGATAATTTGATTCTGTCAAAAGGCTTAGGCTCTGCCCATTGAGAATTACAGTACAAACTTCCTGAGCTCCATTGGAGTAAATGAGTTAAACCCTGCATTACATATGAGTTCCATGGTTTTATGTCTTTTATTTTATTATATTGCTCTATACATTTTTCCAAAAGTTGAGCCTCTTCAAAGAAAATGTCACTGAATGTATATTTATTAATTCAAATAAAGGCTCTTACCTCTCTGGGTTTTATCCCCAGTGGTGCAATGATGTTGTCCCATGCCTCATACCTGCCTAGTTCCTTCTCCATCTTGTTGCTTATCCTTACATGAAATTTTCTTCTAATTTCTACCTTTTTTCCTTCTTTTCTTTCACCATCTCTCACTGCCTGTGTGTACAGTCTCTCTTCTTTCTCCTCTTCTGTACTTTCATTTGCTTGAATTCTTTCCATTATTTCTCCTCATGATGCTGCCTTTTCACTTTCTGGCTCACTTTGATCTATTAATTCTTTTAAGTAGACATCCCACAACCATCCCATTTGAAGGGTTGTAATAACATGTTTTGTTGTAGAAATATTCATTGCAAACAGATTTTGCTGAAATGTATCTTCAGAATCCAGCATTATGCCATCCTCTACCCATTTCTTCTCCCCCTTTCATCTCGATTACATTATTGCTCCCATATTCTCCTCCTTCCTGGCCTCTTCTGACTCCTTTTCCACCATGTTAGCTTCAACAGTTGTAAGATTAACAGCGTTAATTAAAGCGTTGTTTCCCTTCTCCATCACAACTACATTTTCCTTCTTTTCCATGTTTTCTGCTTCTCCAAGCTGCCTTCATGCTCAGAACAGAAAACAAGAAGTACCACACTGAAATGTGACCCCATGACTCATATGAAAAGTAAGGAAATACCAACTCGGGCCCCCCCTGAAAATAGGTCAATGGCCTAGCAGGACTAACTCAGTCAGCAAAGTGTAAATAAATAAATAAATAGATAAATAAATAAATAAAATAAAATACTTTCACATTTGTATCTCTTAATCTTCCACAGCTACTGTAGCAAAATATACTCGGAAGTTCCAGTACGTAAAACAAGAGGTGTTCCAGGGTGACATAACATTAGGATGACATATATAAACATGGCAGTTATGTAATTCAAGCTCAGACTACACATTTAAACTGCATATAAAATGCATTTACAAGTTAGAGTTACAATGCATAAAGGGACCGTAGGAGTGCAGGACTCCCATATGTTAGATGTAGACTGACATTTATGTCACCACAAGGAAACATATGCATTTCATTTTAAAAGGGCTCTGTTCTGATCAATTTTTATTTTATTTATTTACTTTTGCTAAACTTAAATCAGTTGAAACTGGTCCTTTTTAATCTATGACATAGCCTCAAGGCAAATGGAGCTACTGACAATCAATATAATCTACATATAAAACAATTGTATACAAAATGCCTCTAACATGCACAGCATACAATGGCCATAACAAGAGAGAAATTAGCTAGTGGGCTTTGCATTCAATATAGACTAGCTCAAAGAGAGCACTTCTAAATATGTAACACCTAAAGGTCACATGGAAGACCAATGTCAAAATGCTGAATAGTGGAAACCCAGCAGTATATGTGGCTGAAGCCTAAAATATTGAATATGTCTGTATGTAAAACACACACGAATACTGAAAAATTAGATGTCAGCAACACTAGTGTGTTACCTTGCAATACTATAAAACCTGGCAATATTGCTGAGCTTCCATATCCTTAGTCAGATGTGTACTGGGCAACATTTAAGCCTGTCAATAATCCTTCTCTGTGTTGCAGCTCATCAAACACTGTTTTCAGTTGACAATCATTGCCAGTGCTGTTTGTGTTAGTTTGCCAACAGTGATTCAAAGTTTTGTGGCTTTTCAGCCTTCTCTGAAGTTATGCGATTCTAGAGACAGTATATCCTAATTGGCAGGTGCAGGAGCCCTTGTCCCCATAAAAAATGCTGTTTTTCCTGTCTGCTTGAAACTCCTTAAAATAGTTTGGTTTGTCCAGCTAAATCTGCAACCACTGCAGACATTCACAAATGTAGTGGAACCATCTCCACAAATATCGAGGATTATAATGATGTTACAACCAAATGTGACCAAAACAGTGACCAGCTATGCACCCAGAATGGTGAATGAATTGCAAAACCACTGTTACTAAAACAAAGGTGAAAAGAAAAGTTATGTAGAGTGTGACGACTGGGGAGAGATGGGCGAAGGCTGCCAGCCTAGTCAAATAGAATTTAATATATAATTCTATCAACTGTATAAATAAATGTAAAATACAGGCTTGTGTTTTTAAATGTAAGAAAACTCTGTGAAATGTGGAACTTCAAAATATGTAACGACATTGCACTCTACTGGCCCAGTGAAGCATGTTGTATCCTTTCATGTTAGAATTTGGCCCGAGGGAGGCTAGATGAAGATTTCATGCCCATTGATTTAGGCTAAAGTTTTTGACTAGAATTTAGATATGGAAGGTGCTTTATTGCTTTACTTTCTGTTAGCATATACATGTGAAATGTCTTGTATCGCAAGTTTCTGAGGAGGTGTCACATTGCTAAATAATGGTGTTTGCGCCCTGAGAACTCTGACCAGGTGTTAAGATGATGCAATATGAATACTGGGAAAACCTAAGTGTCAAAAAATGATGTCATTTTGGGAGGGCCTTAAAGACATGTTTGTTAGTAATGTTTAAATACTATTTCTCACAAGTGACCTAGAGCATTTTGACTGTGGACATCTAACTTACCAGCACTGCTTATGCGCTTTATGTATGTAAGTAGGATTGCAGCACTGTGTTCTCTCTTAAAATTAGCTAAAGATTAGAAAGTTAGAGTAAGTATTTTTCTGTGTAATCAGATCTTTCCTACGATATTATTTTAAGTTTCTGTGTGATTTGTGAACTCTTAGATATCTCTGTGGTGTAGTAGATTTGTCTTGTGTTTTAATTATTTATTATTAAATATTTTAAAACCTTCTACCTGTGGCTGGTTTGTGTAGAGATGAAGTATGCTTTAGAGTACATTATATATTTATAGAGTTTACTGTCTAAGCCCTTTCAATAAGCCTTAGACTGTATAGTCACATTACCACTGGATATTAATATTGCACAGTAATAATTGGACACCCTTTTAAGGGCCTTTTAGTAGCTGATATTATTAACTGGGTGGTGGCAGTAATTACTACCATATAGTCTGGGTAAAGGGGCACAGCTGGAGAATCTGTGTCAACCTTTCCCAGGAGTGTCTGTGAAGTTGTATAAATACTTATCTCAAAGTGTGTGTGTGTGTTGTGTCAGCTACTTGGGCAGGGACACAAAGCACTGATTGGACAGAGAGAGTACTGGAGGTTTTAGCTTGCCCAGTTAGGCTGGGACCTGGACCTTATAGCTGTGCCAGTGGGGAGTCTTATTGGGGACCTGCTGAGCAAGGGAGCAGCCAGCCCCAGACTGACTGTGATCTCTGTGTGCACTTAAGGGAAATTGTACTGTATTAGTTATCCTGTCCTCTCCTAGGAGTCAACCTCCCTGGTGTTAGTGGTGAGGATTGAGGCTCCTTGATTGTTGGGCCAGGGCACGGTCGTCACATAGAGTATGTGCTTCATTCAGAAAATATCGCAAATGGAAAGCACTATGGGGATAAATGGGGTAAAATTAAGCAATGCAAAAAAAAAAAAAAAAAAAAAAAAAAAAGGATTTAATAAGAAACGAGAAAAAAATGACCTAATGCACAGAGCTGCTCCCTGGTACAGAAAATAAGCTAGATAAGCTGATTGACAAATGTACTTTAAATCACATGAAAGGGTAGCAATATTCTGAGACATTCCTCAGAAATTACCACGGAAAATAAATAGAACTGAAGTGCTACATTTTCCTAATCAATGCCAAATAAATAATACAACTAAGAACAAAAAAGAAAAGCTAGAAAAATATCTCCCTTTACAATCAATGAAGAATGCTCATTGACGTCTGATCAACTGTAGCTGAATCATGAAACATTCAAGATTGAAAATGTGCAAAAAGCAGATGGTATTATAGTAAGAACTGAACCAGGAACTTCTGATAGCACTCTTAATGCCTTTAACTGCTGAACATTTTCAGAAGGCATGCCTCCAGATAACTGATTGTTTTGGCTACTTTTGCAGTTTGTATTTAACAATCTGTATCACCAAAATGGTTCAGCAATCTTCATAAACCTTTCAGGGAATGTGGCATGATTATGTATAAAACACTATTAGACTGGTTTCCTAGCTTCAAAGATAGAAACACTAACTATACATATGAACTTACGCTAACGTAATATTTTTACATTTGGGACAGATATTTTTTATTTTATTCTGGACAAATTTGAAAGATGCATGTTTGGTTTAAGCTGTTTTGAAAAAAAGTTGCACTCTGTCAATTTGCAAAGGTATTCTGACCTAAATTGCACCCTAACTTCAAATGACAATCTCTTCAAAATATTATTAACATCAGGATAAGACCCCTTGATAATCCCCTGCCATTTTGTTTTGCACATCTTAATAAGTTTTAGTCCAAATAGACAAATAGAAAAATGTCCCTCAGCATGAGTGAAATACATCTATTATGTTATAACATGCGACAATGACAGAAAATAATATTTTTCCTAGCAAAATACTATTATATTTGGAACTGATTTCATAAGAAAATACAAGTAATACATATTGAGTTTATCGTCTTGAAAAAATGCATATTCACATTTTTTGAGAAATTAATGGTAAAATCAAATAACCCAAATGGCTACCTAAGACTACCCCCAGGACTCAATAAACTCGGTGTAGGAATAGTGTTATTCCTACATGGAGTGAACGGTGTTCGCATCTCCATCCCCTTCTCAGCAGTGCGCCTTTCATATTAATGAAGGCGCACTACTGAGATGGATCTGTGGACATGAACATGGAATGAGTGCAGGGGGCATGTTGCAGTAGTGGTCGTAGATCCAACATGCCCACTGCACTGTCAAAGTGCCGTATGGCACTTTCTAAATGCTTTCAGTGTCCACGGACACTGAAAGCAACTGACAACAGTAAAACAGTGTCCATGGATACTGAACTAGATATTAGGACTGAAATAAATGCAGGGGGTGTGTGACAGGTACTGTCACACAACCCCTGCATTGTGAAAGTGCCATATGGCACTTTACAGTACAATTGTGTCCTCGGAAACACAGCCATACCTTTCAATCTCTTAGTGCCCAAAATCAGGGTAAAGACAACAAAATGGGGGTACAAAGGTCCAAAAATAGGGAGATATTTTAAGTACTGCTCTTATAAACTTAGAAATGTGATAGAGTAACAGGGCTTGTTTGACATACATTTTCTGAAGGATTAGAAGTCTGAAACTCAAATGTATGCCATAATTTAGTGACTTCAATCCTGATATTGCTCATATAGACTTATAAAGTAGATAGAATGACTGATAGTACATTTACCAAATATGAATCAGTATTAGTATTAATGCATGTAATTAAAATGGTTTTATTATTTTTTTTCCATTATAAGTGAAGTTTAAGAGTAGCCGAGTGGGTTTGCGCATTATGGCGCTTTGCTCAGCATTGCTTAATCATCTTATAGGAGTTAAATACAAATGTATAACTAAAGTCCTCAATGGCAAGATACCATAGTGGTTAGAGTTCCAGCTTTGCATGCAGCAGTTCATGGTTTGAGTACCAAGACAGGCCCTTCATTTTTACATGGGAAAATATTGTTAAAAATTATTTTTTTATTTTTAAATGATGAAGCAATTGATATTTGTTAACCAGGGTAGTGTAGCTGGTATATAATTGAAGTGTCAGTGGATATATGCTGTGAAACCCCCATGTAAACACAGTCCCATACAGTACAGTCACACCCCAAGGTAATGTCAGGAAATCACATAGTGGATGTCATGTAAAGTAAAATATATACACTTAATAATATGTCAGTAATGAGTAATTAATGTCCAATTCAAAACTGTTTTTGACCTGAAAACTGAGCAATGCTTAGCAGCGCTCATCTCTGCTTAGCCAGTTTCAGCATTGTTTAGAAGTCTATTCTGAGCAGTATTCAGCCCAGCTGAGTGGACTTGTGCACCGCTATGCACTGCTCAGCATCTACCCCTTTAAGCACTGCTCAACTCAGCTTAGCGGATTTGCACACCACTGAGCTGTGCTCAACATTTTCAGAATAGTCCAATGACAGCAAAGGGGGGAAATATGGCCTTATTTAAACTGCACAGGCAGGAATACAGCCAGAACCTGTTATAGTTTGATCTCTGCAGGAACTATGTCTGGCATTGGATAGGGACCACACTTTCGGGTGCAGTGCTGGGGCATCTTGGAGTCCAGGGTCATAACTGGGCTCCTTGTTAAAGATCCTGACCACAGACTGCTGCAGGGTCAGTACCAGGGCTCACAGTACAAAACAGAGGCCTGGGGCTGTCTGGCACATGATCTTACCAGTGTTACTGGAATCCCCTGAACTGGTGATCAGGTACAGCATCATTAGCCGACCTAAAGCATAGGAAGGGGGTACTCTTGGCCCGATGGATCCAAGCAGCTCGAGATGGGCATGCCCCATTAGTGAGTAAGTATCTCACCCACATCAGTACCAAAATCTAGCCTGAGTATGTGCTAGAAATGCATGCTTAATGTTTACTTCTTTCCCCTGCAGCTGCAGAGAAGAGGGCTAGCAACCTTGAGGCCTATGCTGAGAGACTGGCCAGGTTGTGATGAGAGTCTGGTGAGTACAGATTTATACTGCAGTTTATAGTGAAAAAATAAGAAGGAATACATTATTTACTTCCAGTAGGTATAATGTGTTCTGAGTGTACTGAATAAATAAAAAGTTTGTCAGACCAATATTGATCTTCAAGATATGCAGTAGTACTGAATGTAGAATATCAACTGTAAGAAAGCATTGTATCATGCTACTCAAATAAAGATTTATACCACAAACTGTTGTATTTAATCTGGTTTGTTGTTGAAGAAATAGAATGTGTAAAACAAGATATAAATGAAATATGAAATACGTCCAGCACTAACATCTGAACATTGGTTAGTAATGTGTAATGGATTACAGTGCGTCCCCTGCAGCATTGCCTTGTGTTAACCTTTGCATTTCAGATCGATGTACTCCTGAATGTGGGTATGCTGATGCAGGCAAGTATGAGAGTGTAATAGGTGGGGACTGCAAATATAATGATGTCCAATATTCACATATACTAGGGGTTACATGTGTACAGCTGCTTTCAAAGGATTAATACACAGTGCAATAAGTATCTGTCAGGCATATATGTTCAACTGTCATGACAGTCTTTGATGACAGTCCACTTAGATTACAAGGTCAGACTGTCTAACCAAGTGATTACTAGGCAGAAATCAGTCAAGCAAGAAACAGCATTCCCCCAGTAGCTCAGTGTGTTGAGAAATAGATCTGTTGTTCAATTTTACACACACAGACCATGGTTTGAATACAGGGAGTGGTATTAAGATGTATGACTATTTACAGACAAGTAATCCTGAACATGTGTGTACAAATAGGTAGTGTTAACAGATATTTTTCCACAGGTTTTATAGGTAAAGAAATGATTGTAGTAGCTGTATGATGGGTATACTAATAAATATTGTGTCCAAATGTTCCAGTATCCAACCCCATGCCTGCAAAAGACAGCAGCATAGGTACATATACCATGCACTGTGCATGATACATGTGTCTCAAGTGTCACGCTGTCATGGCTAATGATCACTGTTGCCAATAACCTTGGACACAGATATTACTCTAGTTGAAGAATGCCAGTAGTACACTCACACATCAGTGCAGGCTACACCTTGTTAGTCATATATGTAACTCTGAAATGTACGAGTCCCCTCCAGTCATGTACCCAGAGTACTCACACTTTGTCCCATACCATTCCAGCTTGACAGTTTAACAGTTATGTATGTGCTACAGAAGCTATGGGCCACTGGTAGATGTAAAGTGAGGGCAGACCTGTAAAGTATTGAGCAATACTGTAGTAAAAAACAGAAGCCTATACAGTTGTTAATGGACTTTTTTTCTCTACCCCTACCCCTTATGTGTATCAATAATTATGATCCATATACTACAGGTATGTTGTTCTTAGAATCTAATGTTGGGACTTGTGTTCTATTATTGTTCATACACTTAATTGTTTACATATTAACATACCTTGTTCAAATACCATTGTTGGTGGCCTGTTGCCACACATTTAACTGGCATGCTGTTAAAATTCTGACTGTTATTCCACACATGCATGTGTTCTGCTTGCTATGCAATTGTGTGAATTCAACTGTTCTGGGTTAATTGGAACACCCATGCATGCTGTTATAACTAATTTGTATATGTTTTGTTCATAACTAACCAATACATTTTTGTAAAACCTCACCACCATAGCATGTTTGAGAAGGCCGATCCTGATGGATCCACCTGTCCTGCCTCATCTGGCCATGGCACTGGGCCCCAGCACATCTGCAACCCAACCTGGAACTTCCCTCTCCTCTGGTCCTGCACCACCCTCAGGTGGAACTGCCTCAGGGGACGTGTTGTATATATATATATATATATATATATATATATATGTGTGTGTGTGTGTGTGTGTGTGTGTGTGTGTGTGTGTGTGTGCAGTCATACCTTTCAACCTGTTAGAGCAAGAAATCTGGACAAAGCCATTAAAGAAAAGCAGGAGAAAGAGCCAAAAAATAGGGGCACTTTTTAAATATTGCTTTTACAAACTTAGGAAGGTGATAGAATGACATGATTTACATTACCATGAATTGTCATGAAGAGTATGTGGCCTGCAACTGACATGCTGATAGTTACATACTGAGATATATCTATTTAAAATGGTCTGACGAAATAAGTTTTATTGTCATTTATATGTAAAGGGTAAGCATAGCTGAGTGGGTTGGCACAGTGTGGTGCAGTGCTCGGCAATGCTTAAATGAAAATAAAGAGGTATATATAGCAGTTTAACAGCAGATCCTCATTGGCTGAATGGTTAGGAAACTGGAACTTGTACATGAGGTGCAATGGTTGAATCCTGGCCATTTACCTTTTTACACGTGATAGGGAAATACTGTAAATGTTTTGTATTTCTTTTGTATACATTGAAATATGTTAACCATGGTGGTCCAGCCTGACCAGAAGCCTATTTGCAGTGGAGACCCAAGTATAAAAGCCCCAGTTACACACAAGTGTCTAATTCAGTACAGTGACAGGAACAGATAACATAGTGAAATGCATATGTTTAGGAAATATAATAAAATAGTGTCACTGAAGGTATGACGAGAAATCCCCCATGTAAACCCAAGTGTCCAGACAGTACAGAAGTATCCCAGACAGTACAGTCACACCTCAAAGTAATGTAACCAAAGCACATAGGAGGACGTCATGTAAAGTAAAATATGTGCACTTAATAATATGTCAGTAAGGACTAATTAATGTGAAATCCATTAATTGTCTGGAAATGAAAACTAAGCAATGCTTAGCAGTGCATAGCTCTGCTTGCCCAGTTTGAGTATTGCTAATAAGTATAACTGTAAGCAGCATTCAGCCCAGCTAGGTGTATTTATGCACTGCTTGGTCTGGTGGACTGGCCTTGGTGATGCCATACATTATTATGCTGATGTTGTGGATAGACAGTGGGGTGAGACATTGCCATTGCTCTCCCGTGCAATGTCTGTGCTTGAGCATGAGGTGGGATTATGGTGTCGGCCACGTGGATGTAGGTCAGCAACAAGATCAGCTGAGAGTCAACGTGGCCATGCACATTCACACTCCCATAGTAACAGCAGTACAGAAGGGAGGATGCTGTGCACACCACAATGGAGCATGCCATGGGCATGTGGTCCTGGCTGGTTCCAACAGGGACGCAGATCCAGCAGACAGCAGTCACCATCATGGATTAGTACTGCATCTGGCCTTGGGCCTGGTGGTGCTAGTGAGACTCCTGGCAGAACCAATTCCCATGTCCATGGCAGAAGACGGTGAACTTTACATCCTACCATGTATGATCCACAGCTGTAAAACATACCCCTGTGTAGGGCAACCACATGACTTGACTGTGTGCATACAAACACCCACACATCTCTATCACAGGCAGGTCACCAGCACGCACACACACACACACAGCTCCTCTGCACTGCCCTGTTGGACACCACCCCTCCAGACACACCCACACATGATGTCAACCTTATGGCCCAGCCTAGGCCTCATGCAAACCCACACCACACTTTGATCATGTGATGATACCTGTGCCACATCCCTGTTATCCATACCATTGATGCAGGGACATGCTAATATGGGCCTAATGCACAGGATGAATATAGTACAGTGTAGTAATGTAATGCTGTGTAAGGTGCTGTCTGCTGGCAATTGTTATGGGTACACATCGATGTGTATGTACCTTTTTAGCCATGATGCATTATTGCTGTTAGTACAGCTGATGGACTGCAGCCTCATATACTGTATTCTGTTTGTGTTCCAGGTGTCTGTGTGTCTGCAGGCTGTGGGCCTGCTGAGATTACCAATGATGAGTATGGCAGAGTGGAAACACAGTGACCTTTTAATAGCCAAGGTACAGCTGTATATGTACATGTTTAACAGGTGTGTATGCATGCAACAGTGTATGAGGGACACTGGGGATAGGCAATGTGACCTTGCATACATACCCCTTGCCACAGCCAGCTAGCCTTCATACATGTCACCTGGGTGCTCTGTAGTACCACAGGCTCATACATACAGAGGAGGTTACTTGAGTACTGGCAGTAGGTCCCTCACAAGCCTAGCCATTACTTTACCCCAGCAGATTAACCTATATTGTGGGCACCAGGTAGTCACAGGGCCTTCACATGTCTATATATTGAAAACACATAGGCAACACACAATGTGTGTGTGACATTATCAAATGTGGAGTGTGGGACACAAAGTATAGTAATGTGACAGTTGGCAGGACATATCATGCCCATGGCAAGTGCAACACACAGGACTTCCTCTGGTTTGCTACTATGACACCTTCATTGTGTGACATTAGCTTAGCTTACAGTATTTCTCATAACATTAAGGTGCTTCTGATGTGCAATAACTGCTTTATGCTATCAGTACAGACCTGTATGACATGTGTCTTGTCCTACACTCTTGGGACCCTTTTTCACTGTTTCAGCTGTGGTCACAGGTTATATCTTGCCAAACATGGACTGCAATCTGCAGGGTTGTACAGACATACTTCTCAACTGTACAGCTCTCCACAGAATGTCCAGACTCATGCCCCATATTTTTGGTTCATTTTCTCATAAACCTGCATTTTTCTGGCAGATTGTTGCCAGATCATTGTGGGTTGATGTCAAAAAATAATGACAGGCATTATGAGTTGCAGACTTCATACATTGCAGACTATCTATGCTAATGCAAAGTCTGTTATTCTACTACCTTTATAAGTTTGTAGGATTGATATTTGAACAGTGTCCCTATTGTGTGGCCTTTGTCACCCCATTATTTATGGCTTTGTAAACATTTCTTGCTCTAAGAGCTTGGGAGGCATGGGTAAAGATGGTGGCCATACAGCTGACCTCTACATATGTCTACAGATTCTCCTGAAGTCTGATACATAATTTCTGTCCTTCTGTCATAAATTTGTGGTTTTCTGGCCAACCTTTTGGAAAATCATGACAGACTGACATTGCAGATTAATAACAGATATTGTCATGTAACAACACATACTGTTTGCAAGGTGCATTAAAATGCATGACCTGTTCTGCTATCTATTTCCCATGTGTGTCACAGCAATATGTGAATGGTGTACTCAATGTTTGCTGTTTGCCCCAGCTTCCCATATGACTTTAAGCAGATGTCTTTCTGTGAGTGGTTGAGAGGTATGCTGGTACATACATACATGCATTCAGACACACACATGCACACACACACACAGCATTGAGATTAGAACCCTACCTAGCTAAGTGGTTGTACTATAGTTTTACACAGTTATTGCATGTGCCACAGAGCTTATAGGCGTGAAGAGTGTATGCAGGTACTTCTAAGGTGAATGACATCAGCAGGCCTTGTAAAGTAGGGCAATGGGAAGTGTATGGGGTGGAACACAACTCAAAATGGCATAACTCACACCCCCAGGGATACGGTTCACACACATAGACAAACACTTATAGTTGGCAGAACCGAGATTAGAACCTATACCGATCTAGTCATTTGTACTACAGCGTTACACAGTTATCACATGTGCCACAGAGCTTACAGGGTTGCAGAGTGTCCCTAGGTACTTCTAAGGTGAATAACATCAGCAGCCCTTGTAAAGGTATGGCAATGGAAGTGTACTGGGTGGCAAAGGCCTCAAATTACTTTAATCTCCACACTTACAAACACATTTGTCAGAACCCCTGCCTATCTAGTTATTTGTTCTATAATGTTATGCAGTTATTGCACACACCAAGGAGGTTATAAGGCTGAGGATTGTCCCAAGGTACTTCTAGGGTGAATAACATCGGCAGCCCTTGTTGAGTAGAGCAATGGGAAGTATACTGGGTGGAAAAGGACTCAAAATACATTAACCTACACTTGCCAGAATTGAGATTAGAACCCCTGCTTGTTTAGTTTTTTGTTCTACACTGTTACGTAGTTAATGCACGTGCCAAGGAGCTTCTAGGGCTGATAGTTGTCCAAAGGTACTTCTAAGGTGACTGACATCAGCAAGACTCCTAAAGTAGAGCAATGGGAAGTGTACTGGGTGGGAATGGGCTAAAACTCTTTAACCTACAAATACATGTACACACACACACACACACACACACACACACACACACGCACTTACATGTGCCAGGATTGAGATTAGAACCCCTACCTATGCAGTTATTTATACTATAGTGTTACACAGTTATCGGATGCACCACACAGATTATAGGAGTAACAAGTGTCCAAAGGTAACTGTGAGGTGAATGACATCAGCAGATCTTGTAAAGTAGGGCAATGGGAAGTGTACTGAGTGGGAAAGGCCTCATACACACACACACACACACACACACACACACACACACACACACACACACACACACACACACACACACGCAGGTGATGTCATATTACAACCTTACCTCAATACTATTACACAATGGAGATCACCTTCATGCTGGCACATCTGACTGGTTACAACTGGTATGCAACTGTCCACAGCAGGACATCACTCTATGCCTTTCAGGGTATCCCTGTCTTTGACTCACTCTCTGTGTGTGTCTCCCTGTGTGTCTCTCTTTCTATCACTGTCTCTCTCTTATCCATGTCTATGTGTGTGTATGCTTGCAATTTTTTTATATGTTGCCCATATATATGTCTGTGTATCACACGCAACAATTCAGAGTAATGGTGCGTCTGGAACACAGGTGAAAAAGAGAGTACAGGCAGGGTGGAATGGGTGGAGAAGAGTGTCAGGAGTGATTTGTGATAGAAGGGTACCAGTAAGACTGAAAGGGAAGGTCTGCAAGAGGGTAGTGAGACCAGCTATGTTGTATAGTTTGGAGACAGTAGTATTGACAAAAAGGCATGAGTCAGAGCAGGAAGTGGCAGAGTTAAAGATGTTAGGATTTGCACTGGATGTGACAAGGATGGACAGGATTAGGAATCAGTATATTAGAGGGTCAGCTCCAGTTGGATGCTTTGGAGACAAATTCAGAGAGGTGAGATTGCATTGGTTTGGATATGTGCTGAGGAGGGATGATGGATATATTGGGAAAAAGATGCTAAGGATGGAGCTGCCAGGTAAGAGGAAAAGAGGAAGGCCTAAGATAAGGTTTATGGATGTGGTGAAAGAGAACATGCAGGTGGTTGGTGTGACAGAGCAATATGCAGAGGACAGGAAGATATGGAAACAGATGATCCACTGTGGTGACCCTTAACGGGAACAGCCAAAAGAGAAGAAGAAGAAGATTGCATGCAAAAGATGCAGATATATCACATACAGGCCACCTACAGCTAGCTGAGGGTAATCTTGTCTGATGGGTGTGGGCAGAGTCAGTTAAGATGTACATACCTGTCTGTATGCAAACACATCTATGCACAGGTTCCTGACCCTGAGACTCCCCATACTCTGGAATAGACTACCCATAAATGTCAAGCAGAGTGCCTCCTTGGCCCTCTTCAAAATGAACCCTGATGATTGGATGGGAGACAGGAAATTCACCCAGGAGATCACATCAGTCACCCTGCTAGACAGGAGTCCAGAGAAGTAAATATCGTGGGAAGAAATATCCAGGGAATTGTTATTGCTAGGCTTATATAGGCCCTAGGGCCGATAGCCTAGTACCAACCTATGAACCTATGAACCACAAAACAGTTATATACTCCGATGTGGGTTTAGACATGAGCTGTAATTCTCTAAGTGTAAGAGCATGCCCAGTATGACCTTTTATAGTAAGAGTGGGATTCCGTTCCAGTGTTAATTGTACCTTGGTCCGGGGTTTTGTGTGCTACAGCCATACCCTCTCAACCTGTTAGTGCAAGGAATCTGGACATAGCCTGTCAAAATGGGGGGACAATGGCCCAAACATAGGGAGATACTGTAAACATTTCTCTTATTAATGTGGAAAGTTGCTAGTGTAACAGGGTTTGTTTTAGCAGACATTGTCTGATGTATATGACGTCTGACACTGAAATGTATTGTGTCTTTACTTACTGACAGAAATCCTCATATCGTCACAGTGATTTACTTACTAGGGTATTGGCCCTGATGTCCTTATAACCCTTGCAGGTGAGAGTACAGCCCATGTTAAGACATGCCAGCACCCAGAGCCCCTGTACAGCAAAAACACAGGTGGAATCACAGGACTGTATTTTCTGTTTCACATGCACTTATACAGGGTGCACTTCACAAGGGGGATTGAGGCACTTGGCTTGATGTGGACAGGGAGTGTATTCCACAGATGGGGGAGTCTGTGGGACATGTAGCTGTCACACCAACAAGCCCTATTGATATCACAGATCAGGTTGATGCTGCGCCATCAGGTTGATCGAGTGAGCCTTGACTTCCAAATGTGCAACAGTCCCATCAAGGCAGGGTATGGATTGCTTTGCATGCCAGACAGAGGTCAACACTGAGGACTCTGTATGGAACTGAATAGAGGAACAATCCTGTTAGCCTATCTGTGTAGGGTAGGTGTTTGGGGTCCTGGAATCTCCCAGTGAGGGACCTTTGTGGTCTCTCCAGCTGCTGCATGTGCTTTGTAAGGTACATGCTGAAGGGGGCATTGTACAAAATAATTGGCCTTATAAGGATAGAATACATGGATCTTATGACCTCTTTGTCCCTGGATGAGATACCCTTACTTTTGTGTTGGCCCATCTATGAAGCTTTCTGTACAACAGAAGCAACATGGTGCTCAGACTTCAGGTTGCTATCAACCTGGGTGGTCAAATGCCTCACTACTGATTGTGTATGTAGGACATTGTTTTTAATGTGATAATATGTGGGGATGTCAGTCTCCCCGAAGGGGATGATAAGGCATCTGCAGGCATTCAGCTTGAGGCCATGTTTATGGCGGCAGTCATTTATTTTGGTGAGACCCTGTTGTAGGAAGTCCACATCAATTTGGGTATTGATGACTGTTTCAGCTTGCAGTCATTTGCCAACTTGGTCAGCCATAGGCCAGTGTTTTTGGCCTGCACCTCAGGGAAGTATATCTCATATACCAGAGGCCCCCAGACCAATCCCTGTGGTATGTCACTCATTACGGGTGTACTGTTTGGGTTGGCTACCCCTATTATGATCATGTGGGTTCTATCAATGAACCAGTTTGCTACCCATCTGGTAACATATGGATTGTTGCCTAGTTGACAGAGTTCATGTACTATGGCCACTGACTTGTCAGTGCTGACACAGTAAGGTGGCGACCATTTAACACCTGGGAGTACACTGACTTTCAGGTACCTGCTGCCCCTACTAGGCACTGTGTAAGTTTTTCCGAGCTTTGTACTGTCCATATGTGTGTCACCCTGTCTTGACTTGTCCAGCTTTCCTGCAATGACAGATATTGACTTCTGGAGAGTGTGTAGAACTCCTGCCATAGATGTGGCTACATGCAAAATAGTTTGCACAGAAAGCCTTAACACATGGACCCTGTCAACCACAGTACTGTACCTAGGCCACTAAGCCACCACAGCCAAGAGTAAGTGCTGCCCACTTCCTGACAGTATTAACCATGCATATAAATAGCCAATTGACTCCTGCATATTATGGACATGTAACAAGTAATCAAGTTAATTGGGACAAACCTGGGAATGTGTGCTTTGCTGCTATTACCCTACAACCATACATATTACTGCATTTCTACGGGGATACAGTTGTGTTGGGGGTACCTGTCAACTGTACACATTTGCACAGACTGTGCAGATGTTGGCTTTACTTTTTGGTTCCATTTAGCATAGTGTTATGCCTGTCTTGGAGAATACCGGTATATCACTAAAGACCATAGATTAGAATGTAATGGCAGACATTTGAGTTTCAGACTTGCTACCCTTCAGAGACTTCATGCAACTGTAAGACTGGCTGTGATATCACTGTGTAAGTCAGTAAAATGAATATGTCATCATTATCCCTATTTGTGGGCCTTTGCCAGACATTTCTTTATGGTTTTCTACAGCTGACATGCTGGGAGAGGCTGAGGGGTGAGTATGGGGCCCAACATTGACATCCATTCATGTGACCTATGACCCCCCAGTTTATTAGTCTCCCACATACACTGCAGTGAGTTTTGTCACCTAGAGGACTATTGCATACTCTGGGGAAGCCAGTATTGGGCGGGCATTTCATGTCGTCCAATATAGCTGTCAGTTGTCTGCTGCTATTCCAGTAGGCCACCCCATTCCCTTGCATACATGCAGCAATACCTTAGAAATGCTACCAAAACATACTACTCCATTCATGTATTGTTGAGAAGAGTGACATACCGTGTGCTAGTTGTGCAGATGGTGCTTGAGGACTGACTCTGTTAGATGCATGCAGTACACACAGCTTATACATGGTAAGGTACAGGTAGTGTGATGTGTGTGTGGCATCCATTTTACTGTGTGTGCGAGTCAGAAGGAGAGAGGTGTTAGTCCCTGGGTCTCTAGGGTGTCAGTGTATGTGCTATCCATTGCCTCTTTGCCAAAGCCAGGGCATACTGGGCACACCTACATCTGCCTATAGAGGCAGACGCAGGGGGTTCCTCCTCTGAGTCCTCCTGTGCCTGTGGGGACCTTGGTACTTGGGAGGAGCTGTGTGCCCCTTCCTTGTGATGTTCCTGCCACAGCTGTTTCCACAGGATCATATTATGTAGCATGGCACATACTATGAATATGTGCACACATGTGGCTGGAGAGTACTGCATGGCTCCACCACATATATCAAGGCAGCAGAACTGTAACTTGAGCATCCCAAAACATGCTCTATAATGTTCCTAGTTTGTGCGTGTGCCACATTATATTATTCTTCAGTGGGTGGGTGTGATTTCTGATTGGTGTCATCATCCACGGTTCCAGTGTATAGCCAGCATTCCCCATAAGATGGCCATATGGTAAGTCCCCCCTGGCAAATGCCTGGTACAGCTGTGAGACATGCCAGATGTGGGAGTCGTGATAGCTGCCAGGGCTGCCAGCACACACAAATTTATAATAATGCCCTGGGCTTTGCACATGACCTGGCAGTTGATGGAGGGATAGCCCTTACGGTTGACATGCACTCTATTGTCTTCACTGGCTGGTGCTTTGATGTGGATATGAGTGCAGTCTATGGCACTTAGTACCTCTGGGTAGTCTGCTACACAGTGGAAGAGATGCATATTGCTGGTCATCTCCTCAGGGGTGCTGGGGAAATAAACGTGCTCACTGGCATGTGGTAGCATGGCATCCAGGAACTGGTGGAGCACCCTGGATGCAGATGTCTGTGAGACCTCCATGATGTCCCCAATAGGTCTTTGGAAAGTACCTGTAGCTAGTATTCTTAAGGCTACACATACCTTGGTTTCAACTGGAATGGGTTCCCCTCTGTTGGCTCTGGGTCTGAGATGAGGCTGGCAGAGCTCAGTGAGTTGCTGAAGTATGTCCCTATCCACCCTTTAATGCTCTAGTATCTGCAGATGATGTAGCCCCTGGAAGGTTACCCTGGGCCTGAACACTCTTCTCCTCATCAGTCTGGGCTGGTTGTCAGCATTATTCTCATCACTGCCCTCAGTCTGTAGCACATACAGATGTAGCAAAGCAGCAGCAGCCCCTATCATTTTGTCAGTTAAAATTCCCAAGTGTGTACACCAATGGTGCAGAGTCTGTGGGAAGAACCAGATTGAGAGGTGTTTGCATACTTTATACTGGTGTGCTGCAGATTCTGCCTGTGTGATTGGCTGATTATGATACATTCCACCTGCCAACTATATTATTGAGGGGTTTGAATGGGCCAGTGTGAGTGGCAGAGTCCATATCAGAGATTTGTAGTTCATTTCTTTTATTCTGCTATTTCCTTTTTTTCTGTTTCTGCTGTGTTTAAGCCCCATGACGTACTGTGCAAACTGTTTTAGCTAGTGTAAATATAGCTGAGCAGAAAAGGCCCTCCCCTGAACACAAACACACTCATCATTTCTTGAACCAGCTAAGCACAGCTATGCAGCCTCTGACACACCCCCTTGCTTAGCTGTGCTTAGCTGAGCACAAATAGAAGCTGCGGAGCTCCAATGTGCTTACACCAAGCATGGCAAACACCCTTTTCATGTCAGCTGCTTCTTCTGCTTACACCACCACATTATAGCCCCTAAACAGTTAGGTACCCATGGACATGGTCTCCCATTTTGCTATTCAGTAAATTTAGCTCATTTACATACCCCTATTGGCTTATACCCCACTTACACCACTACATCAGAGCCTATGTCCTTATCAACCACTGTTATCTGTTTGTTAGAGTATGCATGCTGTCCACTATAATGGCAAAATTAGTTTTTCACATTTAAATTACTTTTTACTGATTTTTTTTTATTTTCTGCACAATCGCATTTGCACACTGCTGCGCTCTGCTTAAACGGCCAAAATCAACCAAAAAAAACTTTTGATTTTTGCAATTTTAAAACACTTTGGCATGCCAATGGCCATAGTTTCCACAACTGGCATGTCTAATAAACATAATGCGTACTTTACTTTGAGCTGTCCTGCCCCCATTTTGATTTTTGCAGAAATGTACACGGGTAATAACCACATAAATTTCTGCTGCAGACATGACTCCAACATGGATGCCTGTCTGCTTGCTGGATCATAAATTCACCTCATTTGCATGGCTTTCACCAGCAAATGGGGTGATTTGCATTATTCCGTCACGTCCATGCTAGAATAGTGCTGGGAGGCTTGTGCATACCCCCAGCCTTGTTTACTGGATTGCACAGGCTCCAAACTTCGTGTTCAAGCCATGCCGTGCCACTATGCTTACACGGAGATTAGTTCTGTGTAAGCTTTATTAAATCCCGGGGTACATGTGATACCTAGCAAAGGACCATTAATCTGATACCATATGAAGTATTAGAACACATTTCTCAGAATACATATCATGACCTTTAGATACAAAAGTCTCTTAGCAAGTCAATCTAGTTGCAATGACATATAACACAACTTTATATTTTTGTAATGTGGTTTACTGCATGGGTTTAAACTTGGGGGGGGGGGGGGCATAAGTCCATTGACAAAAATCATACATATTTAAAATAAATAAATATGATTTTTATTCCTGAATATGATGCTATGTTTTGCATCCTTTGAATACAACTCTGAAATAAACTTTGAAGGGTAACATAAAGAAATTCTTTACTGACAAAATCACTGGATTGGAATACTTGAACTATTCCAAAAGGTTTCATTATATCCTGTTTCTTATAGGTTGATTCCACAACAATATTACCTGCTGTAAATGGCAATGTCTGATGTCAATCTATTTGGGAGTCTATGAGTAGTATATGCTCCACTGAGGGAGCTGACACCTGATTAGGGGCCTAAATATTAAAAATATTGTTCCCACAATAGAAAAACGTTATCGACACTTTATACGTTTGCTTTCAGATAATGTAATAAGCTTCCCCTTACATTTAAATATGTATATGTGTGTGTGTGTGTGTGTGTATATATATATATATATATATATATATATATATATATATATATATATATATATATATATATATATATATATATATATATATATATATATATATATATATGTGTGTGTGTGTGTGTGTGCACGCTCGCACGCGTGTGTGCATGTGTGTGTACATATATATATATATATATATATATATATATATATATATATATATATATATATATAAAATATGTATATATTTTAACCTCCATGTCTTGTTTATCTCTGCATATGTGTATATACATACAAACTCAGACACAGACACATGCACATACATATAGAATGAGAGACAGATAGGTAGCTTTTGATTTATATCTATTTATCTTTCTCTGAGACTATAAGTATATATATATATATATATATATATATATATATATATATATATATATATATATATACATACATAAGTGTAATTTAGGTGGAGAAATAAATTCATCTCATAGAAAAAAGCCAGTACGGCTGATCAAAAATCAGCAGATAACCCATTATTTTCTTTTTTTCTGTGTGAAATCACATAACAGTAGAGAGTGGAAGATTTGCCCTTCCCCCACTGTACTGTGATCTCAGAATTGGTATATGCAATTACCAGAGGGAGTGGGGGTGTGGGGGAGGTCTGCCTATTTGAAAAAAAATTTATGTTTTCTGTGTTGCTTTTTTGTTGTTGTCGTTAGATTATTTGTGTTCTGGGCAGTCTGATTTCTTGAATATTACACCAAGTGTCATATCTATATTTATAGATAGATAGATAGATAGATAGATAGATAGATAGATACAGGAGTGCTATGTTTCAGTATTTTTCTCTTTAAAAAGACTTTATCAGAAACAGTGCACAAAGCAGTGGACTCATTAAATGCATAAATTAAATTACATGATAGATTAGTACTAGGCTAACTACCCTTGTGGGCCATTTCAAGCCTAGCCAATTACCCCATGTGAGAATCAAACCCTGCACCTTGTGTCTGTAAGATAAACACCTTAACCATTATGTTATCCTCCAATCATACCGTACAACGTACAATCAACTATCACAATAATCATCATGTAAACAAAACCATTTTCAATTTGTCTCCTTCTTTTTAGTTTGCGTTTAATATTTAAATATCCATTTAAACCAGTGAACTGGCTTGCATTCAATGTAATATGCCAAGTGAGTTTCCTGCATTCTAAAGTTGTGCTGATGCCCCCACCCTTATAGTCAAGGCAAACTTGGTCAATAACTGAAAATTCAAATTTCTTAAAATGATCATACTCAGTACTGTGCTTGCCTAAGGCATTTGTCATGCATTTGTTCTTAAAAGCAAGTGGATGTTCTTATATCCTCTCTGTTAATGTCCTACTGGTCTTACCCACACAGACTGCCTTAGGCTGAGCACTTTACTAAGTACACAGCATTAACAAATTTGCAAGTAAACATGTCTTTGACTTTAAATACGTAGTTACTATTGCGTATTTCAAAGTAAGGAAGAATAGTAACATAGCTACACTGTTTAGAATTCAAACATGGGAAATTCCCCCTTTTCAAAATTAACCTTAGATGCCAGGTATTCTTTTTCTAATTAACTTTTTTAGGTTAAATCCATTTCTGGTAATAAACTTAGGATAACCACCTATTATATTTTAAGATCAGAGTCCCCCCATAAAAACTTCCAACTATTTTCAGCAGTATTCATCATGTCCAATGAGTCGATGAAATTTGGCAAAATAAAACCATCCCCCAGATTCAGCAAGCTCTGCACAGTGTGCAGGAACAGTGCAGGAGCTCCAGGAGGTAATATGTCTGCCGTGCGATCCAGGAATAAGTTGCAGGGATGTGCACAAGCGCTCCTGCACTATTCCTGTACGGGTGCAGCTCCAGTATGCAAATTACTCCATTTGCAGGTGAAAACCATGCAAATGATGTGAATTTGCAATCCAGAAAGCTATCAGCTGTCCATGCAGGACTAGTGTAGTGTGCAGAAATGTACTCGGTTAGTAGCCGAGTACATTTTTGCAAACTACAAAATGGAGGCATGACAGCTCCAAATAAAATGTTTATATTATAGGAAAACCATGCCAATGGCCAAATATATGGCCAGTAGCATGGAAAACAGTTTCAAAAATAAAAAAAAATAACTTTATTTTTTTTTAGCCGATTTTGGCTGTTTAAGTGTAGGGCAGCAACGCGCAAACGAGATTGGGCCTAAAATATAAAAAATAACCTGAAATAAGCATTCTAACCAAAATCACTATTTTGCCATTATACTCAATGGCAAGCAGAAGACAACATGGCCAGTGAATAGTGGTTGCTAAGGGAGGAGGCTCAGTGTGGGACCTCTAACTATGCATTAGCAGGCAATCCTATGCAAATGAGGGGAATGATACTGAATCCCAGATTTCCCCTCAATGCTAGTCAGCACCCAACAGTGTAGGTGCAGGAATAGCATGGTTCAAGCCTAAGAGTTAGCTGACATCATAGGGGTGTGAGTCAGGCATACTGTAAGTGGACTGGAGCCCTGTGGCTCGGGTCTGCCCTTAGCTTAGCAGAGCTAAGCAAGGGGGTGTGTATGAGGCTGCCTAGCACTCTTTACATTGCCTTACTGGTGTGCGTGCCATGCAGCGGGTTTTAAAGGGAAAAAAAAAGTAAACCAGGAAATAGCAGCTCTGTGCACATTTGAGCACTGTGTTTGCATGATGTGCCCCTGGGCTTAAACAGGAAGGCAATGGGAAGGGAAAACAGTAGTAGGAAGGTAATCAAGGAGAACTAGCATAGCTGGCAGGTGAAATGTATCAGAATCAGCCAATTACACAGGCAGCAGCCCAGCCCAAAACACTACTATAAACTATGCAAACACCTTTCCCTATGTTTTTTCCCACATACTCTACAGCACCAGTGTCCACAAGTGGGGAAGTTTTAACAAACAAAAACAATAAAATGATATTAGCTGCAGCAGCTATCATACATCAACATCTGGAAGAGGCGGAAGGTGGTGATGATGAGAATGCTGTTGACCAACCTACAGTGAGGAGACGGAGAAGAGTGTACAGACCCAGAGTAACCTACCAGCGGCTACATGTGCTGGAGATAGTGGAGTGCTATAGGGTGGACAGGGACCTTCTACAGCAAATCGTTGTGCTGTGCCAGCCACGCCTGACACACAGAACGAACAGAGGGGAACCCATCCCAGTGGATACCAAGGTATGTTTTGGCCTAAGAATACTATCCACAGGTACCTTCCTAAGGCCATCTGGGGATATCATGGGGATCTCACAGGCATCAGCATCCGGGGTACTCCACCAGTTCCTGTATGCCATGTCAGCACATGCTGGTGAGCGCTTATATTTCCCCAACACCCGTGAGGTGTTGGCCAACAATATGCATTTCTTCCACAAAATAGCAGAATACTCTGAGGTAGTGGGTGCTATAGACTGCATGCATATATGCATCAAAGCACCACCTGTATCTACATCAACTGCAAGGGCTTCCCCTCCATCAACTGCCAGGTCATGTGCGATGCCCAGGGCATTATAATGAATGTGTGTCCTGGCTGCCCTGGAAGCTGTTACGACTCCCACATCTGGCATCTGATGCAGCTGTACCAGAGATTTGCCAATCAGAATGTCCCTTACGGTCACCTAGTGGGGGATGTTGGTTATGCACTGGAGCTGTGGCTGATGACACCCAGCAGAAATGCACACACTTGAACAAGAACTCCATAATGAGGCACACGCACAGACCAGAATTATAATAGAGTGTGTGTTTGGGATGCTGAAGTCATGGTTCTGGTGCCTGGACACATCCGGTGGAGCCTTGCAGTACTCACCAGCTACATGTACTCAAATTTTCATCGTATGTGCCATGCTACACAATATGATCTTGTGGAAACAGCTGCAGCAGGAACAGCATGGGGCAGAGCCACACAACCCCCCACCATTGCCAAGGACTGCACAGGCATAGAGTGACTCAGAGGAGGAACAACCTGAGCCTGCCCCAGTAGGCAGAAGGAGGTGTGCCCAGTATGCCCTGGTCTTGGCAAAGAGGCAACACATAGCACATGCAATGATACAGTAGGGACCTAGGGAATGACACCTCTCTCTGACTCGCACATACAGTAAAAGGGATGCCAAACATGACACTACCTGTGCTCAACTATGTATAGGGAGTGTACTATGTGCATCCGACATAGGCAGCCCTCCAGTACCATCCTCAATACTGGCACAGCCACAAGGTAAGTCACTCTTCTTACCAATTGCCAAATGGAGTAGTATGGGTTGTTACGTGTATCTATGGTATGGATGTGAGCATGCAAGGGAATCAGGTGGTTGAATGGGATGCCAGCAGATAATAGACACCTATAGTGACAGCATGAGATCTGTAACAAATACTGGTGTCACCATACTAGTCAGTACTATACAATGTGACAAAACCCATTTCAGGAAATGTGCTGGGCCACATGTGTGTCCATATGACACACACATGCCAGTCAGGGAGGCTCACATACCCAACAACAGTCTCTGCCAGCAGGACAGGTGTAGACAAACACAAACAAAGGCTGTGCTAAGGCCTCTGAATGATGGCTATGGGTAACCTCCCCTCCCAGGCCTACACAGACAGACAACATCAGGTCAGGCAGTAGGATGTTATGAAGGGTAAGAAGTCAAAAACTGATATGTAGGTCAATCAAACCTAAGACCTGTAGTACACTGATATGCCTCTAGTCAGCATGAAATATTAGAATACAGAATGAAATGGAGTACCTGACATACCAGTACAGTCATAGCAAATGTGTACAACTGTCAGGTGTGCCCCCCCCCAATCCTATGTAGAAATGTAGTAACAGTCTGGTGTGCACCCCCCAATCTGATGTAGACACGTAGTAACAGTCAGGTGTGCCCCCCCACAATTCTATGTAGAAATGTAGTAACAGTCAGGTGTGCCCCTCCAGTCCTATGTAGAAATGTACTAACAGCCAGGTGCGCTCCCCCCATCCTATGTAGACATGTAGGAACAGTCTGGTGTGCCCCCCAATCTGATGTAGACACGTAGTAACAGTCAGATGTGCCCCCCCCAATTGTATGTAGAAATGTAGTAACATGTATGTGTAGGTATAATACCAGTGGAGCACAGATTACCTGAGGTGGCCAAGGTAGCAGGATAAATTGTAGCATTTGTACAATATGCAGGTATGTGTGTGTTAAGTTGGTGTGTGTTTCATATTGTGTGAGAGTGGTCAGTATGTATGCATGGTGAGGTTTGTCCTGGTGACCATTGCCTAGTACTACCAATGACAGGGCCAAGTCCTCACAATTGCAGTGCCAAGCACAATGCTCCCCAGTATAACACATTCTAACAGTAAGCCATTGTAAATGTATGGCGGTAATATGTGTCATGATCTGAAAGATGGACATTGCATGACTGTTGAGCTAGATATAAAAGCAGTATACAGGGTAAAGTACCCCAGACATACAGTGTATAATGTGTAACCGTTAAATGGACACAGCCTTGGAATTGTACATACAGGATTGCAGCACATTATCTGGTCTTGTAGTAGGGAATAATGATGTTGTCTGGCCAAACACTCACAGACCACAAAAGTCATAGGAATAATGTAGTGAGAAACAGCTGATGCCCCTGCACAAGCCAGCATAAGTGGAATGCCCCATGCATATCTGTGAGTCAAATGCAAGTAGTGTCCATAGCACACATGCAACCAGCTCACTCAACCACCAGCCACAGGTACTTCTCCAGTCTTATCCCTGCTGTTGGGAATAGGTAAAATATGACCCCCACCTGTATATGGCAATAGCAAAAGAATGCAGCATGCAGTGCAGGTGTCCCATGCAGGTGTGTCCCTAGCTGTAAGCAGCACCCTGCCAGCATCCACACCACTTGATCAATACTAACAGAAAGTATTGGCATGAACACCTAGCACACCTACCCTGTCACCCCAGGGGAACATACTGTATTGCACTCTGGGACTGTAGGACTGACAGAATGCAATGGCCTGCTACAGCTGGCCTGTATCACTACCAAATGGCCGACAGTCTCTGCCAAAGGCTTGTGTCTCACCCGTACTGCCAATGTATGTTATGTCATGGACTCCCAAATAACAACATAACACAGTCCACAGAACCAATATGCAAGACCATGTGGACAAACCACAGTAACATGTCCACCATGCCCCACTGCATGAACTCTAGACAAACACCAATATACTGCTGTGATGAGGTGATAACTACAGGGAAAGTGTCAGAGAATGTTCGTATAATGTATGGAAGAGGATAGAATAATGGGGGGTGGGAGCATGGGCAGCATGGAATGTGTGAAGTCCAAAACACAGCCATGTGTACATACTATCCTTGGCTGCAAACACAAGAATAGGTGGCTACAAGCCTGCTCGTAAACCACAATAGTGGTAATGTCCTGACTTATGACCCCTGCCTCTGAGTAACCTGTGTGAATCTGTACAGCTGTGAATTATTGCCACAGCAACATAAGGCCATATTGTCACGTCGATGGATGTACAAGTATGGGATCCTCTGCTACCACTGTACCGAGGTTCTGAACCAGTTACACAGACCCAGCAGCAAGTGTCTGCAGCTCCCCCTCCAGAATGGCATTAGTTTGCAGGAATATGTAGGCATTTGACCACAATACTGGACACAGCTGCATTCACCCTGTGTTCCCCAGGACATCACTGCAAGCAAAAATGTCTACGTGACAGTACTTGATGAAATAAAACATCACAGTGTATAACAGTACACATGTCTGAATATCTCTGTTAACACCAGGACCATGTAGCAGAAGCAGCACAGACACAATTACCTACAGTACCCACTATCCCTTGCCCAGTTTGACCCCATATTGTCAACTGATCTACTGATATCCTGCAGAAACAGTTTGCTAGCTGTAGGCGTAGAACACAAAAGTCTGCACTGGAGTACAATCTCCCTGGAATGGATCCACACATTCAATACAGAAAGGCATACTGGGCATGCTCCCACACTTACAGAAATGAAGGCAATGTCAGACAACAAAATACTGAAAGGTCATACTGGGCATGCTCACACACCTAAAGAAATGAAGCCCATGTCTGGCAACAACAGTGGACCATACATATCTGACAGTTGCAGATGTTAGTGCATACACTCCTCAGTATGCACCAGTCATGCTTAGCACACACATTGGATAGGAATACACACATATATCCAAGGACAACACACTATAATATGCCAAAAGTACACATACATAGATGTGTGGAAGAGAGTGATAGTGACAAAAGAGCCTTCCATCATGAGGCCTGTCCCACCCAGCACACAGCCAAATGGCTACAAACACATGATGTTTAAATATCACTCACTGTAGACATTTGCCTCTGGAATCCCTCAGCATTATAGACTCTGTGGTGCTAGTGCTAACTGTGCAACATGACTGTACAAGGCAGTAGTCATCTAGCAGGTGTATACATGTACCTGTGGAATATAAACCTGCGTGCACCTGAGTGTGGTGTGTCTGCCTCTAGATGAATGGGTTATGGCCCATGCACACACACTGCCCTCCCCATTGCTCTACTATGGCAAACCTGCTGATGTCAGTCACTTTGAAATATACCTTTGGGGAAGGGCTAATCCTGTAATCTCTGTGGTGTGTCCTATAACTGTGCAATGCTGTAGTGTGATAAATTTGTTAGGTAGGAGTTCTAATCTCAGATGTGGTAACTGTGTGTTTTTGTCTATGTAGGGATCAATGCCTTTTTAGGCTAGTCACACTCACTACGATTCAAATGTTTTACTTTGGCATGTCTGCTGATGTCATTGACTTTGAAATACACCTTTGGGGAAGGAGTAGCCCAGAAATCACTGTGGCGTGCCCTATAACTACATAATGCTTTAGTATGATAAACTAATTAGGGAGGAGTTCTATTCCCAGACATGGCAAGTGTGGATGTTTGTGTGTTAATTTGCCTGTGTAAGAAGCAATCCTTTTGAGGCCATTCTCAGTCACTACAACCTCCAGTGCACTACTTTGGCAAGCCTGCTGTCATTCACTTTGAAATACACCTTTGGGGAAAGAATAGCCCACTAATCTCTGTAGTGCATCCTATACCTGTGTAATGCTGTAGTGGGATAAACTAGTTAGGTAGGAGATCAAATCCTGGACAAGGCAATTGTGTGTGAGTTTGTCTGTGTAGAGAGCAGTGCCATTTTAGGCTAGTCACACTCACTACAATTTCAAATGCCCTACTTTGGCATGCCTGCTGATGTTATTCACCTTGAAATACACCTTTGGGGAAGATGTAACCCTGTAATCTCCAGGGTGTGTCCTATAACAGCGTAATGCTGTAGTGTACTATAGTTGTTCAGTAGGGGTTCTATTCCCAGACATGGCAAGTGCGGATGTTTGTGTGTGTGTTTGTTTGTCTGTGTAGGGAGCAATGCTTTTGAGGCTATTCACAGTGGGGTTGGGAGGGTAGCCTAATGGTTAAGGTGTTTGCCTTACAAACACAAGGTGCATGGTTTGAGTCTCACAAGGGATAATTGGCTAGGCTTAAAATGGCTCGCAAGGGCAGTTAGCTTAGTACTAACCTATGAACCTATGAACCTATGAACTACAACCTCCATTGCCCTTCCTTGGCAAGCTTGCTGATGTCATTCCCTTTGAAATACACCTTTGGGAAGAACAAGTCCAGTAATCCACGTGCCACATCCTACAACTGTGTAATGCTGTAGTGTGGTGAACTTGTTAGGTACGGGTTCTATTCCCAGACATAACAAGTTTGTGTAGGGAGCAATGCTTTTGAGTCCATTCACAGTCAATACAACCTCCATTGCACTTCTTTGGCAAGCCTGCTGATGTCATTCATTTTGAAAAACACTTTTGGGAAAGGAGTAGCCCAGTAAACTTTGTGGTGTGCCCTGTAACAGCATAATGCTGTAGTGTGATATAGTAGTTTAGTAGGAGTTCTATTCCCAGACACGACAAGTGTGGATGTGTGTGTTTGTGTAGGGAGCAATGCTTTTGAGGCCATTTACAGCCACTACAACCTCCATTGCCCTACTTTGGCAAGCCTGCTGATGTCATTCCCTTTGAAATATACCTTTGGGCAAGGAAAAGTCCAGTAATCTCTGTTGCATGTCCTATAATGGTGCAATGTTGTAGTGTGATAAACTAGTTAGATAGGAGTTCTATTCCCCCACATGGCAAGTGCGGATGTGTGTGTTTGTTTGTCTGTGTAGGGATCAATGCTTTTGAGGCCATTCACAGTCACTACAAACTCCATTGCTCTTTTTTGGCAAGCCTGCTGATGTCATTCCCTTTGAAATACACCTTTGGGGAAGAAGTAGTCCAGTAATCTCTGTTGCGCATCCTATAACTGTGTAATACTGGAGTGTGATAAACTAGTTAAATAGGAGTTCTATTCCCAGACATGGCAAATATGGATGTTTGTTTGTTTGTCTGTGTAGGGACAATGTTTTTGAGGCCATTAACAGTCAATACAACATCCATTGCCCTTCTTTGGCAAGCCTGCTGATGTCATTCATTTTGAAAAACACTTTTGGGGAAGGTGTAGTCCAGTAACCTCTGCGGTGCATCCTATAACAATGTGATGCTGTAGTGTGATATAGTAGCTCGGTAGGGGTTCTATTCCCAGACATAGCAAGTGTGGATGTTGGTTTGTCTGTGTAGGTAGCAATGCTTTTGATGACATTCACAGTCAATACAACCTCCAGTGCCCTTCTTTGGTAAGCCTGCTGATGTCATTCCCTTTGAAATACACGTTTGGGAAAGACACTGTCCAGTAATCTCTGTGGTGCGTCCTATAACAGGGTAATGCTATAGTGTGATAAACTAGTTAGGCAAGAGTTCTCTTCCCAGATATGGCAAGTGTGGATGTCTGTGTGTGTGTGTTTATTTGTCTGTGTAGGCTGCAATGCTTTGAGGCCATTCACAGTCACTACAACGTCAATTGGCCTTCTTTGGCAAGTCTGCTGATGTCATGCCCTTTGAAATACACCTTTGGGGATTGAGTAGTGCAGTAATCTCCGTGGTGTGTCCTATAAATGCGTAATGCTGTAGTGTGATAAGCTAGTTAGGTAGGCGTTCCAATCCCAAACATGGCAACTGTGAGACTTGGTGTGTGTGTGTGTGTGTGTGTGTGTGTGTGTGTGTGTGTGTGTGTGTGTGTGTGTCTGTGTTTGTCACTCGTATCCTCTGTGGAGGTGGTCGACTGATTGTTCAGTGGGTTTTGCAAATATCGTATATGGTGGGCTTATTATATGTTACAATGTCCACCTTACAAGGATAACAGATGTCAAATAGCCGAGAGGCTGGGGTTGCCAATCCATACCCCTGCATGTGACATCAAGGCCTGGCGAACAAATTAAGCAACCCTTGTATTACCCAGAGAACACTCTCAACCCATGTCTCATACACAAACACACTTGCCTAGACAACAACCACTTTGTTGGTAGTAACCTGCATATTTCTCACAGATAGTAACCATGGGGTGATTGCAGTGGACTACAGAGGGCATGGCACCCTGTCTCATCATTACAATAGGCACACAATTGCAGACAGTGTGCCTTCACTATTGTTCCCCACTGGATGCCTGCAACAACTGTAGTGCCATCAAATGTGACCCACAAAGGACATATCATGCCTTAAACACATGCCTGTATGGACAGATGCTACTGACACCAAGGAATACCTGTATCATGCTATCAATGTAGGTGCAGGGTCAACCAGGTGTCCATTACCAGTTCCCACCACATGAGGCCAGGACTGGCACATCTGATGATAATCTGTGTGTACAACATGGGTCAGATACCCCAGATACAGTTTCACATGTCACTGAACATGCATGTGGGACGTGTGCATATCCCAGACACCGTCCATGTCATGGACTATAGAACACATACATGGCAAGCACTGCACAGCACTGGCCACATGCAATAGTAACCCAGGTGACTGGATGGTGAATGCAATACCCACCTGTGGGGGGCCAATTGAGACACTACACTCCTGAGCCACACTGCAGACCATTGTCATGTGGCCTGATGCCAAGGTATACCCTTCACCTAGCCTTGTACAGCCTTCTGGCACAGTCAACCACTACACACCTGTAAAGCAATGCACCCATGCATGTCAGCTCTGTCACGCTGTGTCTGTGTGTGTATGATGCTTTTGACCCCATTCACACTCACTATAAGTCCCATTGGCATACTTAAGCATGCCGTCTGATGTCAGACATCTTCACATACCCTTTGCCCATATATCATCTGGATAACCCCTGTGGTGCATGTGATACCTGCGTATTACTGTATTGTGGCAAACTAGCTAGTTAGGAAGTCTATTCTTGACCCTACCAACTGTTTTAATGTGTGTGAATCCCTGAGAGAGTGTGGCTGTGTTGACATTGACACCTGTTTATGTGGACAGGCAAGTGTACTAAACCTACCTTACCACTCCTATATCACTGTTGCAGATGTCACTCACCATTAGATATACCTTTGGACAGTTCCCCAACACATAAGCTATGTGGCGCATGTAGTAACTGCATAGACATGTGATAGCAATATATAATCAGTGAGGGGTTTGAAATCCCCTACTGGTTTAGGTTTTACTCTCCTACCTCCTCCCTGACTAACTTTGTCTCTGTCTCTCTCACTCCCTCTCTGGTGAATGTGGAGAAGTACACCTGCTTTGCTTAGGCAGCAGCTTGTATTTTGTAAGTGATGCTCATGATCAGCTGATTACCTCTGCACGAATTGCAGCCCCCCTCTAGCTGTTTGCATGTGGAACATCTGTGGTAACATTCCTATAGCCAATTGCATGGAAACACACTCCAGTATCCAGGAACATCATGTGGGTGTTGGGCCTTTTCATTCACTGTGAGCAGGACCTCAATCTGGTGTTTGGCAAACAGCATCACGGATAGTATTGGGATTTACCTCTAACAACATAAACTGTGGAAACAGGCCAACAGACAGGAGGGGGATGTGCCAGACATGACTACAGAATGTAAGTGTTGCTATTCTGCATTTGGAGTAATGTCAGTTTATCAGGGTAGGTGTGGATATGACTGGTCTACATGATTTAATACCTATCATGACAGTGTTATGTGTTTGAGGAAACTCCCACCTGTAGGGTTATCTGCAGAATGGGCAGTGTGTGGAGCCTTATGTTTCTTGTGTTACTCACAGAACACCTATCTTAGAACTGCAGAAGCATAGTCTGAGGACTGCAGTCAGTACATGGTGATAGCCATGAGAGTTACTGACTTCATATCCCTCATAGGACATATGTCACAACTAACCCTGGTACGACAGTAAATATATGAGGTTATCAGAGCAACATGCCAATATTGGCCCAGTGTTTGTGGCTCCAGCCACACGTCTATCAACCTTTGAACATATATCATGCAGTAAGAGGTGCATATGTTCTGTACACCATTATTTATTGACATCATACCTGATAACAAGCCAGTCAGATATCAGACTGCTAGACATGTTATGTATAGTAGGGGTTATTTCTGAGGACATAACCTGGGCATTCTGCAGTTGTGTGTACAGTACTAGGGTCTGTGTACTTATGGTGACTGTCGACAGTATGTGTATTGTGCATGTGTACCTTGGGCTGTGCACAGACTGTGGTAGATGTCATTGTTCTTGGTCCTGTTCTATCTGATGTTACATGCTGCTCCAGTGTATGGTACACTATTGGCTCACAGGTCTGTAGGCCAAACACACAGGTGTCCCATACCACAGCCAGGCATCAGAACACACTGTGTCGTGACCCAGTTTATGTAGTGTTAGTGTGTGAGTGGCACATATGAGAATGGTGCTTATCAGACAGTCCATATAGTGTCATATTAAGCTTGCATACCATATGTGGCTGTGGCTGTGTTCACATTCGTTGTGAGTATGCACTTTCTCACAGGTGTCTGTTACTCTGTGCTGTGACATGCGTGTAGAGCATGCTATATTTGCATGAACATATGCATTCCCCCATACAAAATGTAGTCCAGTGTTGTGGCAGTCTGCCTGTAGTTTGAACAGTGCTTTGTGACATGCCTAGCAGCTTAGTGTAATTATCCAGTGTGCTATGTCCAGTTATTTGCAAGACATACTGCTGCCAGGCCACAATAACAGTTGAGTATTTCTGACAAAGCAGTGGGATTCTGTACAGATGTATGTCGCTAACTACTGGGCAGTATGTGGCCATGTGACCTCTGCACCACCAGGTATTATGTGTCAAGACAGATTGGCATGTAAAAATGCATAAACTGTGTGGGCATATGTAGTCCAGTATTTATATGATATACCCATGTACATGGTTAACATCCACATTGTGAGGCGTGGTCCACATGTCTCACATGAAGAGGATCTGTGTACACCTCTGGAATGACCACAGAGTGCCAGACTGTCCACATATATTGGTTATATCTCTGCTGTAGTCCACATGATCGTTACTGTGCTAGCAGTGGTACTGAACTATGAAGTCCTTAGAATGTCTGTCAGTAGTCAATGGTGTACATGTCAAAAGCAGATGTGATCTCCCACACACAACATGTCTGTTAAGACAACCCCTGTTACAGTAGCAACAGTCTACATATATACCTGCAATACATACATGACATTCCCTTGCACTAAGAGGTTGGGACTATTGGTGCTGAGGTAGGACTCCTCTCGATGTTCTGGAGATATGGTAAACAAATATGTATGTGTATATATATATATATATATATATATATATATATATATATATATCCATATATCTATACAGATATATAAACATATACATATCTACATACATATATGGATATACATATATGGATATATATATATATATATATATATATATATATATATATATATATATATATATATATATATACATACATATACACACAAACTCAAATATATACATATACACAGCTATATATGTCTACACATATACAGATATATAGATATATATGCACATATATTTATGGATATCTACATATATATCGACATAAATAGGTATATCTGATTAGATATGTATGCGCATATAGTTATAGATATCTACATATATATCGACATAAATAGGTATATATGTACACATAGGATGTGCATATTGTCAAAGGAAAAAAACTTCAAAGACTAACATGTAAGGTTCAGTTAAGGCACTTTAATTTACTTGCAGCAAGGAGACAAAAGCATGCAAATACAAGGATTTGTCTAACTACTAACAGGAAGTATGTTCATTCTTATACTGTTTTACAAGACATGGCCTTCTAAGCTGACGTAATCAAACACAACTTTTAGCATTGTTCTACAGCAGATGTTACTTCAGATTTTCTGCTGACATGACTAGATTTGTGAGAAACTTTTCAGAAAAACAACCTGGCCTTGGTGACTATTAATCCGTTTACAAGCATCTATTGTGCAGTGTTACATTTCAAGGTACTCTTCTAACACAGATACAAGCAAATGCTGATTGCAGTTCATATTTTCAAGCAGGCTTTGTATTAATTGTCTGTAACACCTACAGCTGTCTATTTTCTCATGGCACAGTGGAACATCTTGTCTAAGTTTAATACAAGTAGTATTGTTCTATTCATTATTTTCCTAACACAAGCAGGAATCACCTGCTTCTCAGTAAATTTCCAAGGCACAAGCAAGATTTTAGCTAACAATACAAGGTCAGAAAGCAACTGCAGTTTGTACAGATTTATGCAGTATGAAATAGAATAAATGTGTTAACCCTTCCCAAGCTCTAAAAGCACTAAACATATTGCTAATACACACATTAATACATATTTTTCTAACATTTCCCCCCTATTAATACTTTTATTCTACTTTCAAAATAAGCATAAACAGTTTGTTTTCTTCTCCTAACCTCTTCCACTCAGGATTTGCAGTTAAGAGAGTCATTCAGTTTAGACTTATGAAAGCATTTTTAGTCTTTTAACAGTTCTTCAAACTCAGTACTTTGATATAAGGTTTCAGAAACTGAAATGTCTATCAGGCCTTTAACCAGTCTTTTCATGCAGGGGATACCACAACAAACATACCTACACAAATGGCAGTCATGATGTTTATTAGGATGGTACCCCACCCCCCAAACCATTTCTGGAAAAAGTCCATCAGTGGGTTTGGGCCTGGTTTGGTCATGGCCGACACTTGCTGAATTACCTCAAGATGATTGTCTATCTCGTGTTTATGGTCAGGAATATACGAACAGCATTCTTCTTGGATTAAAGCGCACGTACCACCTCTCGCCGCTAGGGTGAAGTCGAGAGTCATGCGGTTTTGGAGCACTACAGTTCTCATAGCATTTAGTTTATCAGTCACCAATTCGAGAGCAGAAAAAGTTGCATTGCTCATTACTTCGAGAAGTTTTGACAGTTTTCTCAGCTCCCAGATCGATTTCACCACTTCATATGCTGGTAATATGCCTGCCCACGATATAACGCTATCACTCAAGTCCATGTGTGTCAGTCCTTTACCTAAAGAGTGATGGTCTTTCCAACATGCATCGATTTGTCCCACTGGATTTACAGGTTTCTTGATGACTTCTCGGACATTTCGAATTTTCCCATGAGGCAAAACTGCAGTGTGTCGTATGGCCGAAACCAGGTAACCCAAAAAACAACTGCCGGACCAATTCTCAGGTAACCATTTGTATGCCTTTCTGCCACACACAAAATAACAATCCTCTACTTTAGTAGTAACCTTGCTATAAATATACACTCGCCCTGCATGAAACATTTTTCTATCAATTGTAGACAGCTGTTTATAAAGAACAGAATTATGTTTTACTTCATCAAGTGTTTTGTGCATCAATCCAAGAAATGAATCATAGTTTGTATTACAATAAAGATCTACTTTGTTACCTTTAGTGTAACATCTATAAGGAACAGTCACATTGCAATTGCTTCAACCCACCTGAACAGTATAATTTTTATAAAAACACACAGTTCCCTTTTGTGGAACAGACAAGTGCAATGCTATTTTATCTTGTGCTGTAATGGTTGAGGTATCATAAATCAAGTTCTCCCAGGTCTCATTGACCCATAGGGGGACTGTAGTCATTAATAACCCCCCATATGCTGTCGGCAAAGCTGTGCAAATCCAGCAATTCGAAACATTGAAAGTCTTAGCATACACATATTTAATTGCCTGGTAAGTGTTAAAGTTTGGATGCCAGTTTATGAGTAACGCTTCACGTTTATTCAGTTCAGTCTGTGTGGCTGGGAAAAGAAAAGGCTACAACAAAAAGATTATTGTCACAAATACAGTTAACAGGATGATTATGCAATAGTTCTGAGGAACGGTTTTGCTCTTGGCATGTAACAAGATTTTTTTTCAGTTCAAAGTTTTTAACTAATTTACAGTGTGTCAGGTGGATCCAAGAGGCTTGCTCCGCAATTTTGACTTCAGTGGGTATTGACAAAAGCACTTAATATAGACCTTCCCACTTTGGAGACGCCCAGTTCTTCTTTTTGACCACCTTTAGCCAGATCCATGCTCCAGGGGGCACTGCCACTTCTGACGGTCTGGTTCGTTCTTTATCTGAAACAGAATTTAACTGTAACAAATGTTTAGAATTTAACAAATTACGCATATACTCTGCTAATGTACTGTCAGCTTCCTGGTCTGCGGGCATGAGAGATTTCCACTGAGGTATATAGTAAGCCCTTCCAAAGAGCTTTTCAAAAGGAGTCAATCCTTTTGCATTCGGAACAGTTCTCATGCTCAACAGTGCCAGGGGCAGACAGTACACCCAGTTTCTCTGTGTTTCTGCTACTAATTTTCTTAGCTTGCTCTTTAAAATCCCATTATGCCTCTCTACTAGCCCTGCTGATTGAGGGTGATACGCACAATGATTTTTTAGGGAAATGCAAAAATATTTACTTAACTGCTGTATGGTCTGATTCACAAAGTGTGTGCCGTTGTCACTGTAGATCCTTTCCGGAATGCCGAATCTAGGGATGATTTCTTTAACAAGAACTTTGGCCACTGTCATAGCGTCTGGATTTTTAGTCGGAAAGGCTTCCACCCATCTGGAAAACATATCTACAATGACAAGACAATACTTCTTATTTTCACATTTATTCAACTCAATGAAATCCATACAAATAGTATGAAATGGATACGGTGGTGTAGGGAAACTCCCTTGCTTGGGCTTTAACGCCCCTTGTGCATGATGTTTATTACAGGTGTGGCATAACAAACAGAATTTTTTAGAATAATTTGTGAATCCATATGTCGTGAACACTTGGTTCACCAGCTGTACCATCCCCCCTGTTGAGACATGGCACGCCCCATGGCTTAACAAAGCTGCATATCTAAACAAATTAAACGGCAATATCGGTTTTTCTTTTTTAGAAATGTACAGCCCCTTTTCGAGAATTGCTCCTCATTTTACCCATCTTTGTTTTTCAGTTTGCGTAGTATGTGTTTGCATTGTCTTTAACATTTCTAAGTCTAAAATCTCAGAGGGTTGTAATTCTTCATTCAAAAGAAATACTTCTGAAGCTGCCTGATTTGCAGCTGTGTCAGCTCTCGCATTACCTTTTGAAATCCTGTCCTGTTGTTTGGTATGAGCTGTGCATTTACAAATAGCTACTTTCTGAGGTAACTGAATAGATTCTAAAAGATCTAAAATAAACTGTGCATGATTGATTGGTTTGCCAGTAGATGTTATCATTTCTCGATTTTTCCACTGTTGCGCAAAAACATGTACAGTAGAAAAAGCATACTGGCCGTCAGTAAAAATGTTCACACATTTACCCTTTGCTAAAGTACATGCCCATGTCAAGGCAATCAATTCTGCTGCCTGTGCAGATAAACTATGTGGTAAAGATTTTGCTTCTATAATGTCTGTGTCAGGAACTACTACATATCTTACTAGGTTCTGTCCTGCAGGACCCCTTTTGCATGAGCCGTCCACGTAGTATGTCACCTCAGCATCATCCAAGGGAACATCCGTAAGATCTTTTCTAGGCAGTGTCTTTTGCTCAATCACCTGCAGGCAGCTGTGTGGTGTGCCATCTGCAGGCATTGGGAGCAAGGTAGAAGGGTTCAAAGTTGTACATCGTTCGATTGTCATACGAGGTTGGCTCAGCAATATAGTCATAAAGGAAAGATGCCTAGCAGGGGAAAGATATGCTACCTTTTCTTGCAGTAAAATAATCGCGACTGCATGAGGCACTCTCAATGTGAGAGAGTGGAACAACACTACTGAGGCCGAAGCCTGTACTGCCATTGCAGCTGCAACTACTGCTTGTACACAGTGAGGTAAAGACCGTGCCACTGGGTCCAGTTGTGATGAATAATAAGCAATAGGGCGTTGCTTGTCCCCATGCTGCTGTGTTAACACTGATGTCATATAACCTTGCTTACAATCTACAGTTTGGAAAAAACGTTTATGATAGTTTGGTAATCCCAAAACTAACGAGGACGCTATTAACTGTTTCAGTTTGCAGAAAGCAGATTCTGCTTCTGGTGTCCATTGTAATAAATCCTGTGCTGCCATAGGCTTTTTATAAATCAGGTTAGTCAACCGTGCACATTCCAAGGCATAGTTTGGAATCCAACTCCGACAAAAATTAGTCGTACCCAGGAAGGACATCATTTCCTTCTTGGTAGTGGGTTTTGGTGCTTGCAAAATCCCTATTTTTCTGTCCTCGTCTAATGTCCTACCTTCCTTGGATATTACATATCCTAGGTATTTAACTTGTTTTTTCCAAAGCTGCAGTTTATTTTTGTTTATTTTATGTCCTTCAGTGGCTAAAAATTGTAATAGCACTATGGTATCTTCTTTACAATCTTGCTGGGTGGGGGACGCCAGCAGGATATCATCAACATAAAGCAAAATCTGACTACCTCTCGGTGGGGTAAACCCCGCCAAGTTGCTTGCCATTTCTTGTGAGAATATTGTTGGACTTTCACAATACCCCTGTTGCAGTCACGTATATGTATACCTCTTCCCCTGAAATGTGAATGCAAACCAATGCTGGCTGTCAGGCTGTATTGGTATCGAAAAGAACACATTGCTGATATCTACCACAGAAAAATATTTCTGTTGAGGTTTTAAATCATTCAACAGGGTGTGTGGGTCTGGCACCGTAGGTGCCCTTGGTATTACTGCATCATTTACAGCTTGTAAATCTTGGACCATACGCCACTCTCCATTCACTTTCTTAACAGGAAATAAGGGTGTGTTACATGGTGAATCAGGAGATTCCACCAGCACCCCTTTCTTAAGTAAAGTTGCTATAATAGGTTTGATTCCTACCTCTGCATCTTTTCTTAAGGGATACTGTCTCTTTTGTGGTCTAAATGCTGACTTTGGCATAATAGTAACTGGTCCCGCTGTACGAATAAGTCCTACATCTGATTTTCCTGTCGACCAGAAATTTTCTGGTATATTCTGTAAAGCATTTTCTTTTTCCTTTAATAGGAGTGCCAATCAGCTGTCCTTGCTAGACTGCAAGTGTACAGCTGGGTGGGTCTGAGTTATTCAATTCAGCTTCTGCACTTGTATTCCTTGTTCTGATAGTTTTAACTCTGTCTGTTTTTTTATCTCGTGACTTTTTTTTTTTTAAGTCTACCCATTTTACATTCTTGTCCTTAGTTAAGCTAACATGTGGTAATCAATTAGATTTATAGAGTGCAAAGAACTCCTGGGGCAACGAACAGCTGGCTACACTGTTCCCTTTTGTGTCCCAGTACAGATTACGTAATACCAATCTGTTTGCATGATTTCTAAACAATTCTTGCTCATATTCCTTATCAGGTCCTGGTGTATTACAATAATACAAAGTACAGTGCAGCAAATGTTGTTTATCAATGTCAAGGGAAGGGAACTTGCTGATGGCTACATTCATCAACTCTTTGGTCACTGCCCCTAGACCAGTCGTAACCAAGTCCTGGCTGTACCAGTAAAACATTTCACCCTCCGGTTGCACTGCAAAGGTATCAATTTGTCGCTGTGCTTCCATACCCTGCATAGTTGGAACTACTGCTATACCAAATAGCTGCATAAGGTCTCTGCCCAAGAGGTTTATTGGGCATTTTGCAGATACAACAATTTTGCTTTTCTGGGTCAATCCTGAAACAGGATCAGTTATCACAATATTATGGGAGAGGGGCTCCTGATACAGCTGTCCATTAGCTGCTTTCACTAATATGTAATCAGGTGACTCTGAATTCTCTGGAAGTTTGGAGGGATGTACCAGGGTCCGTGATGCCCCTGAGTCACACATGAATCTGACTTCCCTCCCTTCTACCAGGAGTGTAACTTCTGGTTTTGTGTCTGCTAAATAGAGCTCTAAGCTCAATAAAGCCAAATCCAATATTTCATTTTCTTCACTATCCGTGACTTCTTGCACTTCCTCTATTTCTTCTGTCACATTCTCTACTCCCTCTATCACATATTCATTTGTCCTTTCTCTGCTATCCCCTTCTAGTGATTCCTGACTATCATATAGTCAGTCCTCACCCTCCTTATCCTCCGTGGTTGCCTTCTTGTTTTTCTTGCAATCCCTTGCCAAGTGTCCTTTCTTACAGCCTTTAAAACATTCACCCCTTTTCTTTCACCCTTCAAAGTCCTCTGATCGTTGATCAGATTGTTTGTTTCCCTGGGCATTTCTCTTGCCCTTTTTCCTGGACTGTACTACATATACTTCTGCTCCATCTTTTACAGAAAATACTTGGGCTTTCTTTTTCTTTTTGCTATTAAAATGCCTTTCAGAATGTCTAGCATATTCAAGCAATGACTGTAACCTGCTTGTACGATGATCTACCATGTGTTTTGTAATAAAGCTGCTTATAGGTGCAATACTGCCTTTCAAAAATGCATTCTTTAGCTGCTGCTCGTATGGGGAATCATGTGTCTGATCTTCAGGAACCTGCATTCCACAATGGTTATTAAAACATTCTAATAGTCTGGCATAATATCAGTCAATAGCTTCACCTTTCTGTTGGATGCATTGATTAATGCAAGTCCAGTCGGCCCTAGGCTTCCATTTCTCAGAGATTCGGTCTGTAAGACCTTTCACTTTGTTGTCTAACTCTGCGCTGCTATGTGGGAGGGGCCTGAGTGCAATATCACGGGGATTCCAGTCGCCACTAATCATGTGCCAATCTGGTCCCACAATTTGTCTGACGACTTTTTCTACCTCCTCTCCGTTTAAATTATAACTCAGCCTCATTCCTTGCAAATCTTCTAAGAATTTTCTAAAATTAACTTTTGGATGGGGAATTCCCTCAGTGGCTTTCTGGATGTCTTCCAGAGTCCAGGGTCTATACACTAAAATAGTTGGGTCTTGACCTTCTTGCCCTGCCTGAGGATTAGGCACTTCTATAAGTGGGCATATTTCTTCTTTACTCATAAATCATGAATTTCTACCCATTTGATATAACTCAATGTCCCCTTTTGAGTTTCCTGCCCATGTTCGAGACCTGGTCTCGACGGGATCTCTAATAAACGGTTTCGCTTTTGTAGTGTCTCTACTCATAGTGACAGCAGGATATTGCAGGGGTGGACTAACTTGTTCACTTGCCTCATATTCTGGTAAGGGAGGTGGAGGGGCCAATGCTATTACTAAGTTATTATCCTCCTTATCTAAGAACATTGATTTTGAATTATTACTCTTTTGTTCCCTTCGATTTACTTCCTCAATCCACCTGTGTGCCTGAGGAATTCCTAATTGACGTTGCTTTTTTACCCGACCTCTAGAATCGGTTTTAAGCTGTTTGACAAGTTTGACAAGTAAGGATTTTTCTAATTTACCATCAAATTCATACTTATTAACCCATTTTGAGTAGCATTTAATATTATCAGCACGCTGTGACTGCATGTATTTTGCGTCTTCGATTAACGGCAGATTTTGGGACCTTTTTGAACAATTATTACCCGTTTTGCTCTACCCTTTTAATTGTTATGTAACACCTTATTTTTAACGTGGTACCACGGATGTTTTTATAGTCTCTTCAGAATGACTGCCTACCTACTCTGTTTCCCTGATCTATGACAAGACAGTAATCTTTCTGTCCCTGACTTATAAAGTCTCTAATAGAACAAATACAAATCTAGTCCCTGATCTAAAACAGAAAAAGAAGGTAGATTCACCTTACCTGAGCCTTCATGATTGATCACCTGGTTCAAGTAAACCCGTCCTTCAGTCGCAGATCAGAAAGTGGCTGGCCTCTTTTGTACGACAATTCAGTCGGAGGAATTTTCAAATAAGAAGAACTGATGTGGTTTCTTCCCCATACGGTTTCAAGCCATCTGGCCTGTCTGATCCGAGGCAAAGTGAAGATTTCCGGTCCGAAGCACCAATCTGTCAAAGGAAAAAACTTCAAAGACCAATACACGTAAGGTTCAGTTAAGGCACTTTAATTTACTTGCAGCAAGGAGACAAAAGCATGCAAATACAAGGATTTGTCTAACTACTAACAGGAAGTATGTTCATTCTTATACTGTTTTACAAGACATGGCCTTCTAAGCTGACGTAATCAAACACAACTTTTAGCATTGTTCTACAGCAGATGTTACTTCAGATTTTCTGCTGACATGACTAGATTTGTGAGAAAATGTTCAGAAAAACAACCTGGCCTTGGTGACTATTAATCCATTTACAAGCGTCTATTGTGCAGTGTTACATTTCAAGTAACTCTTCTAACACAGATACAAGCAAATGCTGATTGCAGTTCATATTTTCAAACAAGCTTTGTATTAATTATCTGTAACCTCTACAGCTGTGTATTTTCTCATGGCACAGCGGAACTTCTTGTCTAAGTTTCATACAAGTAGTATTGTTCTATTCATTATTTTCCTAACACAAGCAGATATCACCTGCTTCTCATTAAATTTCCAAGGCACAAGCAAGATTTTAGCTAACAATAAAAGGTCAGAAAGCAACTGCAGTTTGTACAGATTTATGCAGTATGAAATAGAATAAATGTGTTAACCCTTCCTAAGCTCTAAAAGCACTAAACATATTGCTAATACACACATTAATACATATTTTTCTAACACATACACACACACATATATATATATATATATATATATATATATATATATATATATATATATAGATATATATATATATATATATATATATATATATATATATATATATAGAGAGAGAGAGAGAGAGAGATCTTAAACTGGCCATATATATGATGCACTACACAGATGTGTAGAAATACATATGTATGCATATATATGTGTATGTACATGTAGACATACATCTACATATGTATATGTATATATTCATATTCCTGTCATGTGTAAACATCACAGTTGCATATACCTTCTCAGATGTATCTCACCGTATGTATCTGATATGTGTATATTTAAATATAACAACATATGTGATGCAACAGTAATATCAATAACAAGTCCTACACAATTGTGGAAGTCAAAGCAATTGTACTATTCAATATGTGTACTGACAGATAAATTGGAAAAAACAACAACTGTCTTCACAGCTGCCATGGTGTAGTGGTTAACTGTTGTGACTATAGTGTACAGGGTCCTGGGTTCAAGGGCTGTGAATTCTGCTGCTGGGCAGAACACGGGCTGTTGGATACAGAGTGGTTAAGGCAGTTTTGAGCACCTTTAAGTGCTGCACCAATCAGTGTCCTCCACTTGCTACCTGCATGCAGCATGCTGTGTAGTACTGCCAGTTACCACTGTCATGGCAACCCACTACTATAAATCCCTACATCATGTGGGTGTGGTCCCTTTACCAATCCTATATGGTGGACATCCTTCCTGTGTGTGGGCAGCAGTGTTACAGACAGCAGGTAGCAATACCTCTTACAAGAGAACTTGCACACTCAGGCCAGCTACATATTTGTATGAGGTTCCAGAACTATAGACAGAGTGTGAGTAGTATTGTTGTATGCATTGTATAGCACCAGTATTACAGGGTTTGTGTGTACATACTAGTTTAACATGCAATGCAGTCTGTCTGCATAGCTCTCAACTGTGGGCCTATCCACTTGATGGCCAGAGGTGTGCCTATTATGTTTTGTCTGTCCACCACACTGGTCTTGTGTCAGATATATCACTGGCAGTGTGTGTGTTGAGTGCTATCAGTATATGGCTACATCCATTTGTGTTTCTGACTTCATATTCCTGACTAAGGGTATGTTGCAGACTATCCTGTAACACCAGCAACTTGCTTGGTGTATGACAACACTATTTCACATATGGGCCTGTGTTCCAGCCTCTGCTCTTCACCTACATACCAGGCTTTGTCCATATGACATGTTATCAGGGGTTGTTATGTAGTGGCCTGTGAGTATGTCATGCTGCCATTCCTGCCATCATTCCACTGCTGTTGTGGCCCCCACACATATCGTGGGTTTGGCTCCATATATGTGTGGGCTTCATCTGCACAATACATGTATGCCCTTCTGCAGTCCAGAGGTCATTGTATGTAACAGTGGTATATGCCCCTGTATGTCAGTCTATGGGGGGATGCACCATAACTAACCTAGGCTGTTACAATATGTGAGGGGTATCAGGTGTAAGCTGCCTTAAGGTATCTGGATGTACATTACCATACAATTCACTTTGGGAAAATACAGATGTACTGTTTCCTGCCATACAGACAGTTCTGTTTGTCAGTATGATTGTGACGGTTGCAGTTATGCCTTGTTATGTAACAGATACATCCCATTGTGTCAACTGAAGTCTTTTCCCCCTACGGATTGCATACAGAGTGTAGATAGAGGCTGCTGGACTATACATCTGCATTACTTACTGTTGATTGATTGTTATCCTGTGGCCCAGTCTGTCTTTACTGTTGTACTACTTGAAGTCCTTGTCCTAGACAGCAACATATGTTATGCTTTCCGGAATTCTGTATTAATTTATCTGTTTGAGAGTTGCATTAGTCTGTTTATATGTATTTCAAAGTCTAAACAGCTATATGACATGGCATATACAACAGTAATAGTACACAAATAAAGCTTTTTCATGTATGCAAACCTGTGTGTTGTGTTATATCCTTTGTCCTCTCTGTGGGTATATGTTTCCGGCAACAATTGTCTTTTGTATGGGTGACTTATACAGTGTCCATCTGATAAGGTGGCAACTGTAGGAATACTGGCTGTTCTGTATGGTGTGCACCCTCTAAATATGTATCTTCCTATACATATCTCTGTGTGTGTGTGTGTAGTTACATATCTATATATATATATATATATATATATATATATATATATATACACACACACACATATATGTGTGTGTGTGTGTATATGTATCTTAGGAATGTTTATTGCTTCCACATTCTGCATTCCCTATGGTAGCCAGACTGTACTGCATGATATGTTATTGATACCAGCCTGACATCATACAGGTGGGATGGATTACTGTTAACATCTTGTGCCCATGTTGTGTTGGGTCCTGGTTATGGGACTTACAACAGTTGGTATTGTACTGCAGGGCAGACCTGTTTGGCTGTGGGGGGGGGTAATATCAATACATACAAGATGTATGTAGCTTGGGGCCCCTCACCCCCATTAACGGTGCCTGTGGTTATAAATGCATTTGTTACATTCTCTTTTATATCTATAGCTATATATCTGTTTATACCTATATATATATATATATATATATATATATATAGATATATATAGATATATATCGATATCTGTTTAGACAGAAATATACACATACTCACACACACACACACACACACACACACACACACACACACACACACACACACACACACACACACACACACACACACGTGCTATTGTACTTGCTGACTGTAATGTGACTTTGTTACATTTTATTCACTGAGGAGCTTTTCTCCCCGGGTCTCTGAAAATGAGCCAAAAGCTCAGTCAGACTAACACGGTTAACACATGTAAAATAAATAAATACATAAATAAATATATACATCTACATGTTTAAATAAATATCCTGTACTGATGAATGACTGTGCTGGATGATATGTTTGTGATAATATGAGGATTATGTGTATTTGACATGGCTTAGTGGTAAACTATTTTGGCTATGGTGTGCAGGATCCTGGGTTGAAGCCTTGCAGAAGCTGTTTATTTTGTTGTTGGGCAGAACAAGGGCTATTGGATACAGAGTGATTAAGGCACTTTTAAGCAGTTGTAAGCGGGTTTGCATGGGTATGCGTGAAGGTAAGCACTGCTAACTTCCTTACAGCTTCTTATACTAATTTAGCTTCTTAATTGCTTAACCTGTGTAGGCATTACTCCCGCACAAACAAGCTTAAACCCACTTACTGCTGCTTAAAAGTGCTTACCCTTGCACTAATTTCTTTAAAAGAAATAAAAAAGGGTTGATGGGAAAGTGGTGAAAAAGAGGCACAAAGAGGAAAAGGCAATAGGGAAAATAACTAGGGATGTGCAGTAAGGGTGTAGGGAAGGTCCATAGCTGCCCATTTCTTCTACAGCAACAGCTGTGCATACAAACTGAATTTGGAGATAGCTTTGGACATTCATACCCCTGAGAGAGGGGTGAGGACAACAATAATATGTTGTTAAGTCAATTAGACCAGATTACGTGTCCAGTGGACACGTGTGAAATGGACAGCTATGTATGGGATGAGATTTTATTTGGGAACAGATTGCCCTTTTATGTTTTTCTGGTGAGAGTAGGATGTTGGGGAGGGATATTAGGTATATTTAGGGAGGTAGGTTGGGTAGGTTAACAGACAAGACAAACAAGACGCATACAGGAGAGATATATGACAGATGTGGGGGTACACACCTTGATGGGGAGGGGTGTTGGGAAATTGGAAGGCCATGAACCCTTTAGTGGAAACAGTGGAACTGAGGTCCCCACCCATGGGCAGTCACCACTGCACCTTCACAGCCCCAAAGGTGGCTGTGCTGGGGGCTGAGTAGCAAGGCCTGGCTGACCCTCTAGTGGCAACACATGGTCCTCAAGCTGGCATAGTAGATCTCCAACCTCCCTGCCGAGCTCGCTACTCACCACGACCCAGACCTGGTGATGGGTGACAGGTTCCTGTCCACACCCACTCCCAGGGGGGACAATCCCCATCCCCTGAGGCAGTTGCATCCAAAGGTGGTGCAGGACCAACGGATGAGGAGGTCCTGGGTTGGGCCCCAGATGTGCTGGTGCCTGGTGCCATGGCCAGCTGAGGAGAGACAGGTGGGTCCACCAGGACCGGCCTTCCCAAAAGGGCTATGGTGTTTAAATTTTATCAACATATGTGGGTTAGTAATAGTCATCACATTCCAGGATTAGGTATAACAGCATGCATAGTTATTCCCATTAACCCAACACCAGATATGGAACAGTTGCATAGCAAACAGAACACATGCATATATGGGACCACAGTGGTCATTACAACAGCATTCAGGTACATTGATGGCATCATGCCACTAATGTGGGAGTATTTCAACATGGCACATGCATAGAAACAAATTTAAATAATTATTAAACAATAGGACATATGTCCCAACAGTATAGTTAATTCAGCACACACCGATTGAGTTGTGCATTTAGTTTATTGTTGCAGATATGGTGGGGGGAGAGAAAGATGTGAATTAACAACTAGTATATTCCTGTAGTCCGCATTACTTTCCTAGTCAGTGCTGTGATCTGTACCTTACAGGTATTAGTACACTACTCTATTGCCTTAGTTTGGACAGTGGTATGGCTTTCGACAACTATATACATGAACTGAGTTTTACCTGCAGTATACACCTCTTACCTGGTATACCTGTGGAGGGATTGTTTGTTAACACTACCTGTTTCTACACATACTCCCAGATTCCAGGTTGAAGTTATGCACATATCTGTCCATCTCTTTTTGCACACACTCTGGGCATGTCTTAACCACATGCAGGTGAACCAGGACATATTTCGACTATTGCCCTCTTAAACCTTTAGTGACTTGCACAATGACAGGTTTGTTTTATTTGACATTTTCAAAATATGTACAGGTCTGACAGTCAGTTATATGACATGAAATACTGCCTTAAATGTCAGAAAGTAGCACACTGATATGGCGGGGGGGCAGGGTAACAGCCAGCAGATATGGGCCGAATAACTGGGCATTCTGGACATTTCTGTACATTTGTGGGGTATGATTCTGCATACAGCTTACTACTACTCCCATGATTTGAACCATGGCTGTGTCTACTAAAAATAAAACACTGTCCATTACAGTTGAGTGTGCTATGTAGATATTGCTGTGTATCTCTTGTCTGATTTCTGTCTATAATTCTCCTGTGGTTTTACATTCTGACCTTATAATTAAAACATTCTTATACAGGATTTCCTAGACAGTTGTATTATGTAGTACAGTGTGGGTTACAGTGATGAGTGATACCTTATTCTGAGCAACTGCAACACTAACAATGCCATACAATACCAGAACAGACAGTACCAGTACAGGGTATCAATCTTTTATTTATAGGCGCAGTGTTCGTATCTGACAGAACTGTGGGAGCAATGTTTGTCAGCACTAACTGAATGTTGCCACACAAATTACCAGTTTCCACATTACTATTATGCACATACGTCTCACTCTGTTACTGTACACACTCTGGTCACAGCTTGACAACATGGGGGTAGAGATGGGACATACTTGGCTGCTTACTCTCATAACATTTTGGGGAGTCTCTAGAGTGATAGGTTTGTTCTTACAGATGTCTGGCAATCAGTTGTATGTCTTGTTTGCTGCCTAAATGTCTGGGGTCATCCCACTGATTTGCCAGGGGGACAGAGTGACAGGCAGCAGCTATGGACCAATTAACTGGACATTTTGAACATATCTGTACAGTTGTGGGGTATGATTCTGCATACAACCTACTACCACTCCCAGGATTCGAACAATGCCATGTGTGCAAAAAACACAACAGTTCACATCACAGTTGAGTGTGCTATTTGGATTTTGTTGTTTGTCTTTTCACTGTTTTCTGTCTAAGTCTCAATCAGTTGTACTATTTGACCTCTTGGGATTACAACAGTCATATACAGACATTCCTACACATTTTATTTATGTAGCACAGTGTGGGTAACAGTGCTTACTATAACAGTACTATTAAGTGATTGCAACAATACAAAGACAAGATGATCAGCTTTAATAATTGGCTCAATTACTGGTGTCATTCTAGGGGGATCCAATGTCTGTCTGCTTGGGATGACATTCTGGACAAGCCACGCTGCTTCGCAAGGGACGGCTTGCACCTGTCACCACTGGGCTTCCGGATATTGACTAAGGCTCTTGCCACCCCCCATAGTGCCTTTTTTAGGCAAGGCTCAAAAGACGAACCCACCTCCTTAGAAAACAAAAATGGAAAAAAATTAAGGGTAATGCTGCTCAACGCCAGAAGTCTAAATCTCAAGATGCAGGCTCTCGAAGCACTCTTCAGTATGGAGAACATTGATGTCTGCGCTGTAACCGAGACCTGGTTCAAGGCTCCTGAGAGCACCCCAGTGCTACCAGGCTTTACCTCATATCATGCTTTTCGGCCTCAAAACCCGGGCCGAACCATAAAGGGAGGGGGAGTGTCCATATTCATCAAGGATACCCACACCTCTAGGTTAGTGGCAACTCATGAAGCATCGGAGACCATCCAGGTGCAGCTAACCATAGGCAAAACTGCTACACAACTGGTTGCATGTTACAGATCACCCTCCCAATCTCAAGAACCCCACTCAGCCTTCCTGAAGACATTGGAAGATATGAATGTCTCACCAAATACCATCATATTGGGAGACTTCAACTACCCTAACATAGACTGGGTGCACTATTCTAGCCCTAACACCCTAGCCCAAAGGTTCCTGGAATTCATAAACTGAAATGCAATGGAACAGCTAGTCACCTCTCCCACAAGGGGGGATAATATACTAGACCTGATCATCACAAACATGGGGACAAAATGCTCCACACCGGAAGTATTGCCCTCACTGGTGAGATCTGACCACAAACTAATCACCCTGGATATAAATTTACTACCTCCACCCCCAGCACAAAGGACTACAGTGAGAAACTTCTCAAAAGCCAACTTTACACTTCTCAAGACTGAGATGGTATCATTTAAGCCCTCAGTGCCAATGGAAACCACATCCCACAATGCTGAATCCTACACAAATGCTTTCTACGGACATCTCCAAGAATGCATGGATCATGCAATCCCAAATAAAACCAAGACCCTCTCCACCAAAGGAAAGCGTCCTGTCTGGTGGACCCCAGCCATAAACAAATTGTATAACAAAAGAAGGAAGCTACTGCAAGACAGAGCAAAATCCCATAAAGGGAAGGCATCTCTGATCAGCACTAGTAGAAAGCTACGTTCTCTCATAAAAATATCCAAGGCCAACTTTGAGAGAAAAATCGCCAAGGACTCTAAAGATAACCACAAGGCATTCTTCAGTTATGTTAGAAACCTGGGCGGAAACACTCAGATATGCTCAGAGTTAGTACACAACGACAAAAAATTTACTGAACCCACAGATATTGCCAACATTCTGGCAGACAGGTTCAGTGCAAATTTCTCCCCTCCCTCACCTCCAAAAGAAGAAATACTCATCCCAGCTGAATGTAACCTCCCTGTCATATCTGATGTCCAAGTGAGAACCGCCCTCAACAAAGCAAAAAACACAGCATCTATGGGACCTGATGGTATCCCCGGCTGCGTGATACGTGAACTCCAAGAGGAGCTAAACCCGCATATAAAAACGTTATTTAACCTTAGCCTTACTACAGGATATGTACCTGAACACTGGCATACAGCAACAGTGGTACCACTCCACAAGGGAGGTTCCACTACAGACCCTGGGAACTACTGCCCCATAAGCTTGACCAGCCTGGTTTGCAAAGCTATGGAAAGAATTATTATGGAACTCATAAACAACGACATTGGGGACCTACAGACACTTGATCCCACCCAGTTCAGCTTTGTAAATGGCAGATCCTGCCTTTTGAACCTGGTTGACTTTTTCGAAACAGTCACTAGAGCCATTGATGAGGGCAAGGCAGTCCATACAGCCTACCTGGACCTGGCTAAAGCCTTCGACACAATACCCCACATGGGGATCATAGAAAAGCTTAACGGCTTAAAAGTAAATCCATATGTCACAAGATGGGTTGCAAACTGGCTAAAGAACAGAACCCATAAAGTCAAGATTGCGGGAGCCGTGTCAGACTCAAAGCCAGTCACAAGTGGTGTCCCACAGGGCTCTGTCCTGGGACCCCTCTTGTTCGGCATTTACTTCTCTGATGTGAAAGCAAACATGGGAGGGTTGTGGCTGACAAAGTTCACAGATGACTGCAAACTAGGCGCCATAGTCAATACACCAGCTGACACATACATCCTACAGAAAGGTCTCACCGAAACAGACAACTGGTGCCGGAATCACGGCCTTAAACTGAATGCAAAGAAATGTATAGTCATCCCCTTTGGGAAAAAACAAAATACCCACAAATTATCACATAGACAGTAACCCACTGAGTACCAAAAAAGTAATCAGAGACCTGGCGACCCAAGTTGATAGTGACCTCTCATTTGACACCCATGTTGCCAAAGTGGTTAGAAAGACTTTCTACCTTGCCCACCTTATCATGAAGGGGTTCACATCCAGATCAAAGGAGGTCATCGTGCCCCTGTACTCCTCCCTTATCAGGCCTATGATTGAGTACAATTCCCCATTTGGTATGTACCTCACCCGGCACTTACAACAGCTGGAGAGACCCCAGAAGTACCTCACCAAGAGGATCAAGGGTTTCCAACATATGTCATATGCTGCCAGGCTAAAGAAACTCCAGCTCTATTCAGTAGCATACCGCCTGCTCAGAGGTGATCTGTGCCTGACATACAAGGACATGTCCAACCAGGAATTGATGGACATGCTCCACCTCAAAAAATCAAAATCCATAAGAACCACGAGAGCCAAAGATTTAAACCTCAGTACAAACATGAATAGAACATGCTGGAGGGACAGATTCATAACTCAGAGGCTTCCCATACTCTGGAACAAAATCCCAGTCCATGTTAGACAGAGCCCCTCACTGACTCTCAAGAGAAATCTTGATGAGTGGATGGGAGATCGTAGGTTTACCCCGGGGGTCACCTCTGTATCGCTACTTAACAGAGGCACAGTAAACTAATTTTAATAAGTAAGGGGGTCTTCAATGTGTCACTACTAGACAAAGGCACAGTATTCTAAATTTATTCTATACACCTTAGTACCACTACATGGGGTGGCGAAAGCCACATCTCTAGGGCTAGGCTTGCAAATGCCTCAGGGCAGATAGCCTAGTACTAAACTATGAAACTATGAAACTCTACATTACCATATGTTACCAGAGTGAACACATGCAGTCCAGCAGTTAGACCTTTATTGTCAGGCTATTATGCTTTTATTTACATATAACCTATATGAGACTCTTCCTGCCCTATTCTCTGGTGTATGCAGTACATGCCTTAAACAATACAGGTTTTATACAGGCAATTAACTTACTACTATTTTTAGATTTATTTCCTATAACATTACATGCCAGAGTATTACTAACCTACCTCGCGTCACAACCGCTGCAGTCTACAGCCATGAGCTTCCTGGTTCGTAGCCCACTCACCTGCCACTGTGAAAGACACAAGAGGAATATTTAGCCATACCTATCCATATTATAAATGAGCTGGCAATTATTAAACAGGTAGTGGACTGATACTTACACACAGCTGGGACATCCCCTGACCTCCTAGCCTCTTGGATCCACTGATCCAAGAGATCCCCCTTTCTCCACTTCAGGTCGGCATAGTGATGCCTGACCTGCTCACCAGTTCAGGGTATGCCAGTGGCACTGGTGAGGTCAGGTGTGAGACAGTCCCTGGCTTTCGCTTGTATTGGGAACCTTGATACGAGCACTGCAGCAGTCTCTGGTCATAGTCTTTAACAAGGAGTCCTGACATGACTCTGGACTCCTGGATGCCCCAGCTATGCACCCGAAAATGCACATCCGCTCCCATTGCAGACATAGTGCCTACAAGGGGAAGCTACAACCAGTTATGAGATGTATTCCCTCGTGTTGGGTTTAAATAAGGCCGGTTTTCCTGCACTTTGCCATGATTGGATGGTTTTGAAAATGCTAAGCTATGAGCAAACCTGCTTACCTAAGGTTGGCATTGTTTAAAGGGGTATACCAATGGGCAGACTGAGTTAGCTGGCCTTCACATTGCTTACACCTACTAAGCTGGGCTGTGCAATGCTTAGCGTTGCACAATATTTAATTTGCATTATATTTGCATTTTGGCATTGATTTATTATTCATTACATGTTATATATGTGTTTGGTAACCATGATTCATGTGTACGTACACTGTATGGGGTCCTTGTGTTTATTAGGGGATTTCAACACTTTATTACAATGACACCTCACATCTGGACTTAATGCAGCACTCCATTTCACATATTTATGTTCTGTAGTAGGTTATACAATATAAAACTGTATACAGATTCCTTTCACATGTTCAGTTTGTATTTCCTATAGTGTGGATCTATTTGGTGATACCTCAATCTTATGTACTACTGTGATGGCTTAGTGGTTACTTACTGTGACTATGGTGTATAGGGTTCAAGACCTGCAAAGGCTGTTTATTTTTTTCTGGCCAGAACAGTGGCTGATGCATACAGAGTGATTAAGGCACTTTTAAGCAATTGTAAGTGGGTTTGTGCGGGTTTGCGCGGGTTTGCGCGAAGGTAAGCAATGTTAACCTCCAGTTACATATGCTTACAGAGAGTTAGCTTCAATATTGCTTAACCTGTGTGTGTATTACTTACCTCAATGCAAACGGGCTTAAACTCGCTTACTACTGCTAAATATGCTTACTCCTGCTTACATATGCTTACTCTTGCTTACTAGTGCTTACTCCCGCTTACCACCGTACTGATTTAGACAGTAATGTCTAATGGTTCTTGGGAAGGTGGTGGGTTTGGAAACTGTATGGATTTATCATTCATTACACATTTTACCTTCCATTTGTATCCCTGATTCCTGTGTACATATACTGCATGGGGCACTTGTGATTATCTGTGGACTTTACAACATTATGACAATAACACCTCACATCTGCATTTAATGCAGTACTCCAGTTCACAAATATATGTTATGTCGTAGGTTATGCAACAAAATAAATTGATCATAAAGTGATTTGGCATGGAAAATGGATTGTATTGGAGTGGGACTCGATCTGGGAATGACTGCTCATAAGGCGAATGGTCTGCCCACTACACTATTGCTGTACGGCTTCAGTTGCATATATCATGCTTTTTATCCTCTTGTGCCATTTAAGCTGCATTAACTGTAGCTAAGCGATGGGCAAACCCGCCAACTATGGTTAAATGTAATCTGTTTTATAAAAAAAATACTTCTTTATATTTATTTTTTTAACTATTGCTTTTGTAAACTTGGGGGATGTTGCTGTGGGGGGGGGGTATGTGATCACCTATGTGCGGTCTCGCTCATTGTTATTCATACACTGCTGTTCTTCATTGCAGGGGTGTGTATCTTCTGAGAGCTCTGCTCTTAGACACATCTTAGACACACTTCCTGCACTTGTTCATAGGTTCATAGGTTCATACTAGGCTATCTGCCCTGGGGCAATTATAAGCCTAGCCCAATTCTGTATGGCTTACGCCACCCCTTGATTTGAGTATACTGTGCCCTTTTTAAGGTTTAGTTTACTGTGCCTCTGTCTAATAGTGACACGGGAGTAATCCCTGGGACAAACCTACGATCCCCCATCGACTTATCGAGATTCTTCTTGAAGAGATTCAGTGAGGTGCTCTGCCTCACATGAACTGGAATTCTATTCCACAGCAAAGGGAGCCTCTGGGTTATGAACCTGTCCCTCCAGCAAGTTCTATTTGTTTCTGTGCTGAGGTTCAAGTCCCTCAAGCATGTGGCTCTAAGGGATTTAGATTTACTGAGGTGGAGCATGTTCATTAATTCTGGATTTGACATAGCTTTGTATGTCAGGCATAGATCGCCTCGAAGTAGGCGGTATGCAACTGAGTAGAGCTGGAGTTTTTTTAACCGAGCAGCATATGGCATCTGTTTGAGACCCTTGATCCTCTTGGTGAGATACTTTTGGGGTCTTTCTAATTGCTGCAGGTGTCGGGTAAGGTACATCCCAAAAGGGGCATTGTATTCTATGATGAGCCTGATGAGGGATGAATAAAGGGGCACGATTACCTCTCTTGATCTAGATGTGAAACCCTTCGTGATGAGGTGGGCTATGTAGAAGGTCTTTCTAACCACTTTGGCAATGTGGTTTTCAAAGGAGAGATTGCTATCAACTTGGGTCCCCAGGTCCCTAATAACTTTCTCTGTACTTAATGGGTTTCCGCCTATGTGGTAATTTGTGGGCACATTGTTTTTGCCAAAGGGTATGACTATACATTTTTGGCATTTAGCTTTAAACCATGGCACTGGCACCAGTTATCTGTCTCTGTGAGACCTTTTTGAAGGATGTTTGTGTCAGCTGGAGAGTTGATTATGGCACCCAGTTTGCAGTCATCTGTGAACTTGGTGAGCCATAGTCCTCCCACGTTTGCCTGTACCTCGGAAAAGTATATACTGAACAAGAGTGGTCCCAGGACAGAACCCTGTGGGACGCCACTTGTGACCGGTTTTGAGTCTGACATGTCTCCAGCAACTCTCACTCTGTGGGTTCTGTCTTTGAGCCAGTTTGTGACCCATCTTGTGACATAGGGGTTTATATTTAAGCTGGATAGCTTATCTATAATGCCCGAGTGGGGTATTGTGTCAAATGCCTTTGCAAGGTCCAGATAGGCTGTGTGGACTACCTTCCCTTCATCTATGGCTTTGGTGACTGTTTCAAAAAAGTCAACCAGGTTCAAAAGGCAGGATCTGCCCTTGACAAAGCCAAACTGGGTAGGATCTAGTGTCTGTAGGTCCCCAATGTCTTTGTTTATGAGCTCCATGTTGATCCTCTCCATAGCCTAGCAGACTAAGCTAGTCAGGCTTATGGGGCGATAGTTTCCAGGGTCCGTAGAGGCTCCACCTTTGTGGAGTGGGACCACTGTTGCTGTACGCCATTCTGTGGGCACATATCCTGTAGTGAGGCTGAGATTGTATAGCTGTTTTATTTGAAGGATTAGTTCCTCTTGTAGTTCATGTAGGATGCAACCTGGGATGCCATCTGGTCCCATGGAAGCAGTGTGTTTTGCTTTGGAGAGGGCAGCCTTCACCTGAGCATCTGAGATGTTTGGGAGGCAGCCCTCTGCCGGGATAGATACTTGCTCTTTTGGGGGGGGTGGAGAAGTTTGCACTGAACCTGTCTGCCAGGATATTGGCGATGTCTGTGGGTTCAGTGTATTTTTTGTCGTTTAGAATCAACTCAGAACAAGTCTGGAAATTGCATCCCAGGTTTCTAACATAACTGAAAAAAGCCTTATGATTGTCTTTGGTGTCCTGTGCAATTTTTCTCTCGAAGCTGGCCTTGGAGGATTTTTTGAGGGATCGTAATTCTTTGCTAGTACTGACCAGAGATGCCTTCCCTATTAGGGATTTTGCTCTATCATGTAGTAGCTTCCTCCTGCTGTTGTACAGTTTATTTATGGCAGGGGTCCACCAGACTGGACGCCTGCCTTTGGATGATTGGGTCTTGGTTTTGTTTGGGATAGCATGATCCATGCATTCCTGGAGATGTCCGTAGAATGCATTTATATAGGATTCTGCAGTTTGGGCCGTAGTTTCCACTGGCCCTGGGGCCTTGAAGGATTCCACTTTGGTTTTGAGAAGTGAGAAGTTTGCTTTTGAGAAGTTTTTCACTGTGGTTTTCTGGGCTGGGGGTGGGGTCGGGATGTGGACATCCAGTGAAATTAATTTATGGTCTGATCTTACCAATGAGGGATATACTTCTGGTGTGGAGCATAGAGTCCCCATGTTGGTAATGATCAGGTCTAGTATGTTGTCCCCTCTTGTGGGAGTGGTGACTAGTTGTTCCATAGCATTTGAGTTTATAATTTTCAGGAATCTTTGGGCTAAGGTGCTGGGGCTTGAGTAGTGCTCCTAGTCAATGTTTGGGTAGTTGAAGGCGCCCAATATAATGGTGTTCGGAGAGATCTTCATGTTCTCCAATGTTTTCAGGAAAGCCGAGTGGGATTCCTGACTTTGAGAGGGTGGTCTGTAGGATGCTATAAACTGAAAAGCAGTCTTGCCCACTGTTAGTTGCACATGGATGGTCTCCGATACTTCGTGCAATGCCACTAACCTGGAGGTGTGGATATCCTTGATAAATATGGAAACTCCCCCTCCTTTTGTGGTTCGGTCAGGGTTTTGGGACTGTAAAGCATGATATGAGGTATAGCCTGGTAGTGCTGGGGTGCTCTCTGGAGCCTTGAACCAGGTTTCTGTCACTGCACAGATATCGATGTCTCCATACTGAGGAGAGCTTATAGTGCGTGCATCTTGAGGTTAAGACTTCTGGCGTTTAGCAGCATTACCCTTAGTTTCTTGTTCCTTGTGCTGTCTATGGGGGTGGGTTTGACTTTTGAGCCTTGCCTAAAAAAGGCACTATGGGGGTGGCAAGAGCCTTTGCCAATATTCGAAAGCCCAGTGGTGACAGGTGCAAGCCGTCCCTAGTGAAGCAACGTGGCTTGTCGAGCATGTCATCCCAGGCTGACAGACACTGGATCCCCTTTGAATGACACCAAAATTTTAGCCAATTGTTAAAATCGATCATTTTGTCTTTGTACTGTGGCATCATTCTAGGTGAGGGTAAGATGCTGCTCAAGGTCAGGGTCATACCAGCCTGGGCTACATGATCAGAGAGCTCCTCTATGTCTTTTTTCATGTAGTCCAGGGAGGTACTTCTCAGGTCATTCACACCAGCATGTACAATGACTGAGTCATATTTGTATTTGCTTTGGAGTGACCTGAGTACTTGCGTTATGTGTCGGATCCTAGCACCCGACAGGCAGCTCACCGTGACCTTCTCTTTATTCAGCCTGGTGAGCGGGACGTCAGTGTGTCTGACAATAGAGTCACCTATAACAAGAGTATCAGGTGTGTTATTCAGCCTTAAGGGCTGTGGCTGCTTGGCACACTGACTTTGTGGGTTATGTGTTGTGTGTGTTTTGTTTTGAGGTAGCGTTTGCTTGGATGCTGCTTTGGAGGTCTCTGTTGCTTAGGTAGATTTTTATTTAGAGCCTCCGAGTATGTTTTTGTGTATTTATGTGTTTGGTTCACTGATGTGGTGGGACTATGTGATACTGGAATTGTGTTGTGTGAGGTTACCTTCTCCTCCTGACTGGTTACACCAGTTTTGAGATGAGAGAGCTCAGCTTCCAGTTTGGCTAAATAGTTGCATCTCTCACATATATTTGAACCTGTTTGGAGGAGGAGAGGGTTGTCTGTGTACATGAGACAGTTGTAACATTGCCTCAAAATTCCCAGATTCACCAGCTGGACTGGAGAGGAAACCATTGACTGACCTTTGGACATGCTAGAGTAATAGGGAAACTGAATTTAAGACGGACCAATAGAGGACGGGGTAATCGTAGAGAGTATAAGAGTAAGTAGTGCTTATGGTTTAATAGTGCTAACTTGTAGGATTACTTAATTGGACCAGTGAAGGGCCTTAGAATGAGAATATGGTGTTTAAATTGAGAGATAGAGCAGTTCTAAGGGAAAAAGTGAAGAGCAGACTTTGTGGAGCCAGGAATAGTTTAAACCCAATTAGGGCTGCCGCTGTTGCGCTATGCACAAAAACGTGCAAAAACGCGCAAAAGAGGGTTTTAAGAGAGGAAGATTAAGGAGTTTTGGAATTGACCCAAAATGGCCAATAAAACTACAGTTTCAAGTCAGTAACCACTCCCACAGGGGCAGGCAGGCTGCTCAATGTTTTTCACTGCCACTGATCAACAGAGAGACTTCCCTTTAGCCCAAGCAAAAAATGGCCTCACAGAAACTTACAAACAGTTCAAGAACAGCAAGCTCGTAACTGAACTTTTTTAAATCTCAGAAAAGTGGGAAAAAAGCAAGATTTTTTTTTAGTTTTTTTGTTTTTTCGGAGATAGCAGAGGTTCACAAGTATCAACAAGTTATAACAGTGCAGTAAATGACCCCACACAAGAGTGCTAGGCCAAAGACAGATAAAATGCAAGTTTTGAGAAAAAAACGATTTTAAAAATAAGTGCAAACAGGAAATTCAGTAAACAGCTCTAGGTTGTGCTCTAAATACAGTTACTAATGCAGAAATCAAATTTAACAAGCCAGAAAATGCTCAAAATAGGCGGCTATGCAGAAAAACTTAGCAAATAAACAGAGGAAAAATACTTAAAATCTCAAAAGTGGCTCCTTTCGTCTCTCAGCGTTTTCTCCTCTTGGTGGGTGCTTCACCAACAGCCAACAAGTCTGTGTCTGTTTAGGAGCTCAGGCAGCACAACTTCATTGATATGCATGGTGAACTGCCATCCTGCTTCTAAATGGCTGCTTCTGTGCAGGACTAAGCTTGTCCTGCATGGAAGGATAGTGAATCCGGGGACATTACTATTTTTATCTTCCTTTGATGTCTCAACCTTAATATTGGATATTTTCAAAACTGGGAAGTATTCCCCTGCTTTCTTTCTCATGACTTCATTGTCGACATCACTAATCAGTTTTAGGATATCCCCTGGCACTAAAGAAATTGCACAATACTTCTTTTTTCAGAAATGAATTTTTCAACTACTGAAGTTAATCTGTTACATCTTACAAACTGGCATTTGATGATCCTCTTCTTGGTATGTGTGGGGTGATGGCTCTGACAATATAAATATTAATTAACAAATGTGTCTTTTCTATAAATGGGTGAGGAAAAACTGCTGTGGCAATTATTTATGTTTATATTAATTAAAAGCATCTAAATAGGCAACTTCATCGAAACCGGAATTTATGCATGAACTTTAAAAAGTTAAAGGCTCTGACTTAAAACTAAGAAAACTCTTGCAATTGTTTGCCATGTACTTCCATATAAATAAAGGTCAACAATCATTTCCACACAACTCATGAACAATTGGCGTGTATCCAATGCAATCCTAGCACAGATAAGTACTTCATATTGATTCTTGCAATTTTATAAGATATTTAAGAGTACTGCTGCTGTATTTTCTAATTATTTATTGTATTTGTCTGCTCTTTATCATTACAAGGGCTGTAATTTTCACTGATCTTGCTGCTGGTTTCTCTACATTGTAATAATTTTAAAAATGTGTGTGTGTGTCTCTAACTAGTTTGTTTGATTGTCCTGGACTAACTGTAGTTGGTTTTATGGTAGGAAGGTCTGGGACTGCTTTTCTAGTGGGAGTAGAAACAGACCTGGTCTGTCTGAGATGAGGATCATACAGGAAGGCTTTAAGTGAGACTGCGTGATTGGTCAAAGGGTTATTTACTTTGTTTAGTCAGTTTTCTCTGCTTCTATTAATTTGGTATGTTTGCACAGTTCTTGGCTCATTTCTGCAGAGCTCACAAACACCTGACTTGTATCCAGTACAATCCTAACACAGTTAAGTAATTTAAATTGACTTTTTTGCAACTTTATAAGATATTTAAAAATACTACTGTGCATTTTTGAATTATTTATTGTAGTTTTTCTGTCCTATATCACTACAAAGAGACATGCTTTTCACTGACCTTGTTGTTTTCTCTGCTTTGCAGTCCTTTTTACAGTGTGTGTTTATGGCTAATTTGTTTGATTGTCCTGTTTGAATTCACTTTTGGCTGACTGTAGTATGATTTTACATTAAGAAGGCCTGGGAGTGCTTTTCTAGTAGGAGCAGAAGTTGTCCTGGTCTGTCAGAACTGGGGGTCACACCAAAAGGCTTTAAGTGTGATTGTATGATTGGTCAGAGGGCTAGTTGCTTTCTTTAGTCAGTTTTCCCTGTCTATGTTAATTTGGTGTGTTTGCTCAATGCTACCCATTCCACAGTGGTGAAGCAGTTAGCAGTGTTCTGTATATATGCCTTTATACAGAATTGAAATGTTCCATATTAAACTACCCATTAAATTTCCACTGTACTTTGTTGCACAAAGAGCAACTAGTTCGTGAGCTAAGGATTCCCGCATCCACAAATTTGGTCTTAGATAGTACTGATTGTAGTCTGTACCCTTACAGCAGCCAAGTTAGTGAGGTCTAAACACATCCTGAATCATCCCCTTGTTGAACAAAAGGAAGGATCTGTAGTCATGGATATGCACTTACCTGCTATCTCTGCAGCCAGCCTAGTGAATACAGACATCCTGAGGGAAAGCAGCAATCGTCTCATGTTTACTGACAACCATTTAATTCTTAAACAAGCTGATATGGTGTGTGATAAATGTAGTTATGTAATATTTCTGGAGGCAAGGATCTCAAATGCAAGTACTAATAATAACAAACAGGTTCTCTATAACACGCACACACGCACACACGCACACACACACACACACACACACACACACACACACACACACACACACACACACACACACACACACACACACACACACACACTACACCCACCTCATCGGGTGCACACTGAACGATGTATAGTGAGGCTCTTAAATGCAATCTCTCTAAACCACAGATACCTCACAGATATTGCACAAAGAAAAAGTGTCCTCAGCAACCTGAAGAACATTCCACAAAATCAACACCCAACATGATACATACTAAGCTCACATTTTGGTCATAGGGTCTCCATGGTGAGAAATACAGATGTCCCTCTCACCAGACTAAGTAAGGACAGAGTCACAGCCAGCTGTCTGTCAGAGATCAGGATCCATCAGATCATGCAAGTGCTTTCAACCACAAGTAACAGTATGAGACATAACTCCCTAGACTGCATACAGAGATACATGATATAGCTCTCAGACTATGTGCCCCAAGATGGCATAAACCTATCACTGAGCAGTATTCTACTTTATCCAAGGATGAAGCCACAATATAAACAGTAAATAATTGACTTCAACAATTGGTTTAGTTACTGTTGCCATTTGACGGGGGTACAATATTTGTCAGCCTGGGCAGATATGATCAACAGACTGTGCTGTTTTGCCGGGAATGGTCTGCACCTGTCCTGTCTGGAATTTTGATTATTGATTAAAACCTTGACCCCCCATGCTGCCTTTTTTAGGCATTGACAGCCTGATAAACCTACCTAAATAGCTTAGCTATTCCAGGAGAATCTGAAGATGTTACTGCTTAACACCAAGAGTCTAAACAAGAAACTCCACTCCCTGCAGACACTTCTCTGTCTGGAGAATGTAGATATCTGTGCAATTCATGAGACATGATTTAAAGCTGCATGGAGCACTTTGGTAGTGCAGAGTTACAATGCCCTGCACACCCTGTACAGGAAGGGACAAAAGGTACAGGTGCCCTGTTTACATTAGAAACAAACACACCTCAAGGCTGATCTGTCAGTATAACATGCTTGACCTTCTCAACATCCAAACTGACTTAGATGAAGTCCCATGCCATATCCTTGTAGCTATAGGACCCCTTGCATGACCCAGAAAAAACATAATTTATACTTAAATGTACCAGAGATACTCCCCATTCAACGAAACACCATATTCATGGGAGACTTTAACTACCTCACTATAACCTGGGAGTCATACATAACCAAAACATGCAAGCCCAAAGATTACCGGACTTTGTAAATGCAAACACCTTGGACAAGTTAGTTTGTGCACCCATGTGGGGTGCAAACATCCTTGACCTGGTCCTCACAAACATTACAGAACATTGTACCATCTCTAGTGTAATGGCCTCACTGTTTAGATTAGATCATAAAGCTGTCTTGTTTGAAGTAAAGATTAACAAGGGATACCAGCTAACCTTGGAACTGCCAGGAATTATTCTAGGAAAAACTTCCTGCTACTAAGTGACAACACTGGCAAAATTACAATTCCCCCCAAACCCTGAGACCATCACTGGCTATAAGGAATTGTTCACAGAAAACTTGTATGATTTTATTAAAAGCTGTGTAGAGACAACTGCATCTACCCATATTAAGCACAGGATCAACTCAAAAAAACAAACTACCTTGCTGGAATCCAAACATGAATGCGCCATATAACACAAGGAAGAAATCCATGACAAAAATTAGGAGGTGCAAGGCACAGCAAGGTAAAAAAAATCTCTCATCAACCTAAGCAAGAAACTCAGGGGAAAATAAAGTCCACCATAGCCAAACATGAGGTAAAATTAGTCTCTCAGGGTACAGACAACCACAAAGATTTTTTCAGCTAAGTCAGTAAGCTAAGACAATACATAGCGACCCACTGAATTAATTGTAAATGGAGCCACCTATATGAAGCTGAAAGATACAGCAAACTTCCTGTCCAAAACATTTTGCTCCAGTTTTACCCCTCTCTCCCCACTGGATTTCTCTCAGGAAATGTCCATATCTATAACTTCCCCAACTATCACTAGAGAGCAAGTGTTCAAGCCATTCTCCAAAGCCAAGAACACTGCATCAATGGGACCTGATAGGATGCCTGATTAATAGCATGAACTATCAGGAAAACCAGGAATGCAATTTTACCACATCTTCCAAATAGGCTTTCTGTGAAATGAAGTGAAGATGGCAGTGGTTATCCCACTTCACAAAGGCAGGCCAGGGAATTTTTGACCAAAAAGTTTGACTAGCTTGATAGCCAAGCTCTAGAGAAAATAATCATACGTCATATAGTTCCTAAATTATGATGTATGTAACCTACAGACATTGGGCCCCAATCATTTTGGGTTTGTCAGGAGCAGTTCTTGCCTACTCAGCCTGGTGGACTTCTTTGAGAAGGATACCAAAGCAATGAATGAGGACAAAATGACGCATCCTACCTATATCTACTTGGCCAAGGTACCTGACACAATACCCCACTCAGACATTGTAGAAAAGCACACTAAATGTGGTATAGACTCCTACAACTAAAAACCAAGAAGTTAGAATAAGTGAGTCTTCTTCCACAAAATGGCCGGTTACAAGAGGGGTGCCTCAAACCTAAGTGTTGGGGTCACCACTGTTTGGAATCTATGTCTCCGTAGCTAATGCTAATGTCAGGGGCCTTTGGATGATCAAGTTTCCAGATAATTGCAAATTGGATGTAATCACTGAAGCCTTCAAGATACAAATATTCTCCAAGAAGGCCTGATACAGACTAATAACTGCTACCAAAGACAAAGTCTAAAACTCAATGCCAAAAAAGTGCATCACAATGTCTTTCAGAAAGATGGCCACTCCAGCAAACTAGTACATAGACTCTGTAGTCAGTGATTTTGAAACACATGTAGACAGTGATTTGCAGTGATTTGGCATTTGGCCATTATGCGTTTTCTGTAATGAGGAAATCATTCTATGCTGTACAGCTTATATACAGGAGTATGGCATCTAGGTCTAAACATGTCATTGTTCCATTGTACTCTGACCTTATAAGACCAGTCATTGAGTACAATGTCCTCTTTGGTATGTACCTGGCCAGACATATACAATAAATGAAGTGTCCTCAGAGATTCCTCACAAGAAGAATAAATAGTGTTGAAAACAAGTCCTATACTGGCGACTTCAAAGCCTTGTCCTCATATTCAGTCTCTTACAGCCTTACAGCCTACTGAGAGGCAACCTATGCCTGGCCTACAAAGAATCCTCCAGTATGGCTCAAATGGACCTGTTGCACATCCATGAAAAAAATAGCACCAAGAACATCAGATCCAGGAGCCTAAACCTTGGAGGGACAGGTAGTGTCTCAGAGGTTCTTCTTTTCTGGAATGGGCTTCACATTCATGTGCAGTAGAATTCATCCCCACATTTATTCATGTGAGACTTAGATCAGTGGATGTGCAACTGTAAGTATACCCCTGGTCTGGCATCTATGTCTCCATTAGAGAAAGGAAGATTGCAAATGCCCATATTCACATGCCCAAGTATATATAGGTTCATAGGTTTATACTAGGATAATGGGCACAAGGGCATTTTTAAGCCTAGCCATGTATCCCAAATCTCTGACAAGTTCTGGTACCCTTGGTAAGTGTAAGCAGGGGCTTGGGAGATGAAACATTTATAAGCAGGGGCCTGGGAGGTGAACCATTTACAGATTGCCTGCATCCGTTAGAGACACTAGTGCCAAGCCAGGAATGAATTTCCTGTTCCCCATCTAATTGTCCAAGTTACAATTGAACTGGGTTAGGGAGCCTCTTCCAGAGACGGGGTAATGTCTAAGATACATACCTTTCTCTCCAGCAGGTCCTATTTATATCACAGGCAAGATTTAAGTCTTTAGAATGGGTAATTCTTGTGCTTTTTATTTTGTAGATATCCCAGAGGTCCATCAGAGTGGGGTCTGACATCCCTGTATACCAGGCAGAGATCTCCCATCAACAGCCTGTAGGAGACAGAATATAGGGATAGAGCCTTGAGGTGATCTGCATATGGCATTTTATTTATGCCCTGTATACTTTTAGTGAGGACCCTCTGTGGACATTCCAATTGTTTGATATGCCTTCTTAGGTACATACCAAAGGGGGCATTGTACCAAATGATAGGTCTGATGAATGCTAAATACAGTGGAGCAATGACTTCCTTGGATATAGATGCCATACCATTATTTATAAGTTGCACAACATAGAATGATTTCCTCAGTACTGTAGACACATGATGATGAAAGGCTAGAATACTGTATATGTGTGTCTCTAAGTCCCTGACTACTGGGTCAACTCTAAGGGGTGTTTTGTCAATATGGTAGTTATGAGGGGTGGCTGAATTCCTGAAGGATACTATTATGCATTTCTTGGCATTTAGTTTTAGTCCATGGCTCTGACACCAGTTGTTTGTCTGTGTCAGCCCTTCCAGTAGAACATTGGTGTCAGTGTAGGATTCAATGACAGCTCCTAATTTGCAATCATCTGCAAATTTAGTCAGCCACAGACCATTGAGATTGGCCTTAACTTCAGAGAAGTAAATGCCAAAAAAGAGTGGCCCAAGAACTGATCCCTGAGGGACTCCACTTGTGACTGGCCTGTTTGTAGAGGGGGACTTCCTAGTTTTAACTTCCTGGGTCCCCTCTGTGAGCCAGTTGGCTATCCATCGGGTGACATACTGGTTTGTACCTAACATCCTGAGCTTGTCAAAAATGCCTGAGTGGGGTATTGTGTCAAATGCCTTGGCTAGGTCAAGGTAGGCAGTGTGAACCATTTTGCCTTCATCCATTGCTTTGGTGACCTTCTCAAAAAAGTCCACCAGGTTGAGTAGGCATGACCTGCCCTTGATGGAACCAAACTGAATTGGCTCCAGTGTCTGGAAGTTTACTATATCATTATTGACCATTTCCATGATAATTCATTCCATGGCTTTGCTTATCAGACTTGTAAGACTAATGGGTCTGTAGTTTCCAGGGTTTGTAGACGGCTTACCTTTGTGCAGAGGGATAGCTGTTGCTATTCTCCATCCTTGAGGCAGAAAGCCTTGGGAACCAATAGCTATCAAAATTTATTGGAAAGTATGGCTAGGCTTAAAAAGGCTCATTGGGTTGATAGTCTAGCATTCTACAGCAGTTATTCTCTGTGAGCTGCTGTCTATACCCACCCTTACACCACTGTCCTTCCTGTTCAGGACAACGCTTTAAAATGTAGAAATTATTGAAGTGTCAAAATGTGGTTACAATAATGAATTCTGTTACAATTGTTGCATGAATAAGAGCCAGATGATGGCACTGCATTATTGTTGGGAGAAGCTGTTAAATGCTGTCAGCAGACAGTGCAGGAAGTAGAAAAATATGTGGAAACAGAGCTTCTGATGACATGCCAATACTGGGATCAGACTGAAGACACAGGTAACTTTATAGCCAGCAGATAAGTTGAAAATAGCAGGTAAAAGGCAATATCCAAAAAAAAAAAATGAAATACTGTAGCAGTTGTGAAACTGTAAGTTTAGTTTCTGCCTTGCTGTAGACCTAAAAATAAACCAGTGGTATGCATAAATAAAAAAAAAGAAAAATTAAAGTATATTGCAGTGTCCTGTAGCTCAGGATAAACATGTAGTTCCTTTCAGACTAAACCACAAGATATTTTCTTCTTTATACATTTTGGAAAAGTTGCAATTTTGTGAAATAGCTTTGGAATCATTTGCTTTACTGGAAAAATTTATGAACATAGCAAATATGAAAAAAAAAACATTTTATAATAGACAGATTATATTGTTTATACAGAATGTGAATGTTAAAAATAACATTTTAATTTAGAACAGATTCCAGCAAGAAAAAATAATTGTTTGAATTCTCTCTCTGAAAAATATGAGAGTGCACTGAGTTAAACAAGTAAAAAAATATTAGGATTTATACACTGGGGCCTGGGAAAGTTGGGTCTCTTCAAAAGTTACAGTTTGTGTCACATATATAGTATGCTAAATGTAAATGGAATTAGGGGACAGAAAGGTACTATGATAAACAGAAGACTTGCTATTTTTGTGGATCAGATAAGCGTCAAGTACAAATATGATATACAGTGTGGGGAAAGGGGGCATTCAAACTATAACTGTATTATTTTTTGTAGAAAATGTAATAATAAAAGGCATATGTGGATTGACCAAATTAAATGAATGAAGTATTGCTATAATGGAAAATATTCAGCTGAGGAAAAAACAGGCATTGTAGGATAAACTTGAAAAATTTGAAAAAAATGTAGAATAGAGTCAAGTTTAGGGTAGTTGAGAAAGAATAAGAGAACAGATTTATATTACAATTATTAAAAAATGTACAGTTCTGGAAAATGATGAGGCAGGAGAAGAACAACTTATTGAAAGTTAGAGGGTTACCTGACACAAAGAAGTATATATCATGTTTGTTTAAGATATTTATCAATGAAACAAAGGACACAATTTAAATTATTATTGTGAATTAATGTCATTTACACATCTGATTTACAGACATGCTTAAGAATTATGTGTGGGAATTCAGAAGTTTAGCTTTTAGGTGTTGTTATAGGGAGGTTTGGTGATTTGATAGTTGTGGATATTAAAGTGATGAACGTGATGCATATGATTATTGTGCTTTTTGTGTTCAGAAATATGAAAGAGAGTGGCATTTTTGAAGAAATTTGAAAATAAGCTATAATAATACAATATTTATTTATTTATTGATTGATTCATTTGTTTATTTAAGTATGTTTCCCAGGGTAGTACACTGGTCATAACTGACCATTTGTAGACACAACCCAAATTAAAATATCCTCCCAAGTACAATCAATTAGGTAATATACACAGCAAGAAGAGGTACAAACAGAAAAACAGTTAGCAGCTGTTTAGACAAGCAAACATACAGGATTATCTTATTCAAAAAGAAGCCAATGAGTAGAGAAATACTGAGCACAAAGACAGAAAAAATAGTGATCTGTATAGATTAGTGGTATGTATGTATGTCAGAAGGTGACTTGGTATGAGATGTTTAGGTGATGTATCCTCTATGGCGACAAGAACATTGGACATGCTGTTGAAGGTGGATAACTAGATCCTTTCTAAAACTGGACAAATTGAAATTCTCCTTGATGGGCTGAGCCATTGATTGCCAGAGAGAGAGAGAGAGAGAGAGATACTATAGAAAAGGAACGTCTGGTCTATTGGAGTGAGGACCTAGGACTAGGCACCTTATAGACCATTTTGAGATAGGTTACATAGGTTATATGATGAGTTTTTTCATGAAGTTTGGCTGAGAGAGGGGCAAAAGATTCAATGGGAAAGCAGCTTGATTGGTTGGGTCCCAAGAAGGAGAGCAGATGTCTTATTAATTGGGAGCCATTTTTCTTTTGAAATATAGAGAAAGCGCTGTTTTGGAGAGGGGTTATTAATTAATCTGCATATTGTGTTACAGATGGTTTGGAGTTTAATGCAGTTACTTATGGATGTAAATGCTGAAATGGTGAGGGCATATTTCAAATGGGCTTAAAATATGACTTTATCTGACCCAGTTATAAAGGAATAAAAATGAGTGTTTTTTGTCCCAGAACAATAGCATGTTGATTTATGGCCTGGGTTTCTCATTGTGGATGTGAGTAATGAGTAACTGATCAAGCTAGAGTCCGAAGTATTTGAAGGAAGTAACGACTTCAATAATGGTATTGTTTGAGTCATAAATGTAGAAATCTGTGGTTTGATAGTTGTGGATATTAAAGTGAAGAATAGATTTTATAACATTATTATGCTGCATGTGTGCAGAAATATGGAAGAAAGAAAGAGTTCAATAATTTGTAGAAATGGGAAATTCTTTGTGACGGTTACAAATAACATTAATTTGATTTTTGTCAGGTTAAAAAAAAAGTTGTACTGAGTTAATCAGTGCTGAAGTTAGTACAGGTCAGATTGCAGTTGAGACTGGATTTTTGTCTGAGAGTGATTTGATCTGCAAAAGACCATGTCATTCCCATAAAGAAGTAGAGAAGGTGAGTGAGGTCATACTGTAACCTTTTAATGAAGATATAGAGCAAATATAGTAAGATTTTTCTGATCATATGGCAATTTGATGAACTTTTGGTAATAAAATATAGTGTATCACAAAAGGTTGATATAAAATGGGGAACATTTCTATAATAATTAAGTATTGTAAGCGGGTCCTAGAAGACATTTATATTGTTTTTTGGGAGCAATATTTTATTTGATTAATTATACTTAGGAGGAGTATACATGTTCCCAACAACTAAAATGAAGAGTTGGTTGTAATATGTTAGCACTATATCGAGTAGATTAAACCTTATTAAAAAAGGAGTATTGTATGGCAGAGATGAGGAGGCCTGGTACTGCAAAATCCAACTATGTATTTGACATCACTGCATTTACATTTGATAATAAAAAAACTGAAATACTGTAAACACAATTTTATGACCAAGGTGATCTTAATAAATCACAATACATATTGTAAAACTATTAAAAGGCAAAGGTAGGTAGGAAACATGGGTAATAAAGAATTAATGAAATATTGAAGAAACAATCATAAGATGCCAAAGAATAGAAAAGTAATGGAATGGTGGTATTATGTAACTGATCCTTTGTAAAATGTGTATGTCGATTTGAAGAACTTAGTAACACAAAGAAAAAAAACAATTTTAATTAGAACAAGAGTGACAAGGTTTATATGGAGGGTATTACTAAATACAATGCCAGTGAAAGGTTTCATGTTTTAAAAATAAGAAAGAAAGATTATGAAAGTTATGTAATGAAATCAACTTCTCATGCAAGTCAACAAACCGAAACTCCCAGCTGGCAACACGCTTTACTCCTTCTCTAGCGCTAAGATATGGAATTCTCTCCCGATAGCTATCAGAACCTTTAGTAATGTATCCCCCTTCAAAAAATCCCTGCAGCAATACCTCTCCATCTTCTGGCAATGCAGATGTCTCGATTTTCATCTATCAATAACCAATTCCCAAACTATAAGTTATATTCGCCTTAAATGACACTGTCACTTATTCAAATCTTCCTCTATCACAAGTTAAAAGACATATAAGCTATTCATCTAAGCCTTACTATCTATCTATACCATACCATCTTGCTATGCCTTACTATTAGTTAATAAATCAATTATACATTGCCCTGTAATACTGTGTTGTCTGCTACTCTTAGAGTACCTTGTAAATATTTCTATATGACTGCTTTTATCAATATATTAACTCTAAATGTACAATAATATGACTTCTTAGTTATTATGCAACTCCAAACTGTTTTAATTTGCATATATGGTATGTAAATATGCTTCTTATTCTGCTTATGTATAATACTGTTCTGTTTCTGATAATACTGTTTGTGATCTACTAACTGTTTTGAATGTTTTTTACTATTTGTACTAAATGCCTTGTGGAGCTTTTCTCACTGAGCCTCCACTGAAAATGGGCTTTTTTGGCCCAGTGGACTTTCTCGGTAAACAAATACAATAAAGAATAAATAAATAACAAGTGACCATGTCTTTTTGAAATGTTCAATAATAACATAATTGTGGCATATTTTGAAAAGTAAGTACTTCAGTATGCATGAGTTCACATTAAACATGAATGCATTACTATACAGATAATATACAGTTGTAGATAATGCTTTAAGTGATAATGAGGACAGAGTAGCATTTACCACAATGTAGTTTATTTGAAAAAGCATATGTGAGGAAATGTTTAGTAAAAATAGTAATTATTGTTTTAAATAAAGTAAAGAGATGGATGTTGCAAAAAGGAAGAAGTCTAAAAGTTTGTGAAACACTGATATAAAAGATGATGTAAATATGTAAATATTGATACAGATAGATAGATAGATAGATAGATAGACAGACAGACAGACAGATAGATATATACATATAGATAGATAGATAGATATATAGATAGATAAGCATATGCAGATAAATGAAGTACCACTACTGTTTTTGATAAGTGCCATTGGACTCTTAACATCAGTCTGAGCCACCAACAACCCAGGTAGATGTCTTATTCAAAGTATGGCATACTCAGGAGAGAAGCACCCCACTATGATGAACTGCAGTGTCAGCACTGGAAAAAGAATCCAAATACCTGATGTTGGAATAGAATTCACAGCATTCTAACCCTTCAGCATCAAAGGCAAGTGTGCTGTCTGCTGACCCACTGCTACTATTGTTCCATTCACTGAAATTTTGCTTAATATGTGAGTTAAATTACTTTGTCACATTTAAAAGAGTTCACAGAAAAAAATGAAGTAGGCAAATTGTTAGGTCTGTTGGAAATGTTTAAATGAGTCAAACAGACAAAACCAGGATTAGAAAGTTCTGGATTAAAAAGTCCTGGGAAGTACAAAAAGTACGATGTATTTTAAATGAGTTGAGGTCAAATGTATGATAAAAGGAAGTGTCCCATAATTCATCTAGTATATAGGTTCATAGGTTCATGGGTTCATAGGTAGGTACTAGGCTATCAGCCCTTGTGCCTATACAAGTCCAGCCAAAAAGGGACCCTGGCTTTTGTCACCCAAGAAAATAATTGTCCTGTGCTACTGTCGAGCAGAGCCACAGAAGTGATCCCAGGAGTGAATTTCCTAGTTCCCATCCAATCATCAAGATTTTTCTTGAAGAGTTCTAATGAGGAGCTTTGTTTGATATAGATAGGTAGTTTATTCCAGAGTATAGGAAGTCTCTGGGACAGGAATCTATCCCTCCAGCATGTTCTGTTTATTGTGGTGACAAGGTTTAGGTCCCTACTGCATGTAGCTCAGAGGGATTGGAACTTCTTTAAGTGGATCATGTCCAACAGCTCTGGGTTTGACATAGCTTTGTATGTTAGGCAGAGATCACCTCTGAGTAGGCGATATGTGATGGAGTAAAGCTGGAGTTTTTTGAGACGGTCTACGTAGGGCATCTGTTTGAGGCCAGTAATCCTCTATGTGAGGTATTTCTGCAGCCTTTCCAGTTGTTGTAGATGTCTTGTGAGGTACATACCAAAAGGAGCATTGTACTCTATAATGGGTCTAATGAGTGATGAATAGAGGGGAACAATTACCTCTTTTTTCTGGATGAGAAACCTTTTGTGATGAGGTGTGCCACATAGAAGGATTTCCTGACTACTGTAGTGATGTGATTATCACAGGAGAGACTACTGTCCACCTGTGTGCCAAGGTCTCTTATCACACTTTGGGTGTTAAGTATACTACCGCCTATGTTGTAGTTCATGGGTACAGCGTTTTTACCAAAGGGGATGACAATGCATTTTTTGGCATTGAGCTTGAGGCCATGGCTTTGACACCAGACATTTGTCTCAGTGAGACCCTTTTGTAGGATGTCCACATCGTTAGGGGTTTTGATTATGGCTCCTAGTTTGCAGTCATCTGTGAACTTCATTAGCCAAAGACCTTCTGTGTTAGCCTGTACTTCAGAGAAGTAGATACCAAACAGGAGAGGACCCAGGACTGAACCATGTGGTACTCCACTTGTCACTGGTCTGAAGTCGGATTTGGAGTCTGCTACTTTCACAGTGTGGGTTCTGTCAGTGAGTCAGTTGGCAACCCATCTTGTGACATAGGGATTTATACCTAGTTTAGTGAGTTTATCTATAATTCCAGACTGGAGGATGGTGTTGAAAGCCTTGGCAAGATCTAGATAGGCTGGTGAACCACCTTACCCTCGTCTACGGCTTTGGTGACTGCTTCAAAGAAGTCTATTAGGTTTAGGAGACATGATCTGCCTTTTACAAACCCAAACTGGGTGGGGTCCAGAGTTTGGATATTACCAATGTCTTTGTTTATAAGTTCCATGAGGATACGTTCCATGGCCTTGAAGACCAGGCTTATCAGGCTAATGGGGCAGTAGTTCCCGGGGTCCGTGGTGGCTCCCCCCTTGTGGAGTGGGATAACCATGACTGTGCACCATTCAGCAGGCACAAAGGCTGAGGTGAGGATATGACTGAACATGGTACTTAGGTGGGGTGCCAGTTCGTTCTGTAGTTCATGTAGAACGCAGCCTGGGATGTTGTCTGGTCCCATGGATACTGAGTTCTTGGCATTGGAGAGTGTGTTTTTTACCTGTGCAGCCATGATTACAGGAACTTTGCATTCTTCCGGTATAGAGATGGGCTCTTTAGGGGATGAGAGGGGGGTAAAGTTAGCACTGAACCTATCTGCCAGGATGTTAGCAATATCAGTTGGGTCTGTATATTTAGTGCCATTGTGCTGTAACTCAGAGCAGATCTGAGTGTTGCCACTGTGATTCTTGACATAGCTATAGAATGCTTTGTGGTTGTCTTTAGAATAAGTGGTGATTTTGTTTTTGTAAGTAGCTTTGGAGGATTTTATCAGGGATCGCCACTCTTGCTGAGGCTGACAAGGGAGCTCCTTTGCTCATGGGATTTTACTCTCTTTTGCAACAGTTTATTCCTTCTGTTGTACAGTTTGTTTATGGCAGAGGACCACCAGATTGGCTTCCTTTTTTTGGAGGATAGTGTCTTGGTTCTGTTTGGGATAGCACGATCCATGCACTCGTGTAAGTGCTTATAAAATGCAATTGTGTAGGATTCAGTAGTTGTAACTGTATTGTCCATCTGCATGGGTGTCATGAAGTTCACCACTTCTGTCTTAAGAAGCATGAAGTTGGCTTTGGAGAATTTTTTTTACCGTGGTTTCCTTAATGGGGGGTGGGGGCAGGATGTGGATATCTAGGGTAATTAGCTTATGGTTGGATCGGACCAATGAGGCGTTGACTTCAGGTGTGGAACTCCGGTCACTCATGTTGGTAATGACTAGATCTAGGATATTGTTGACCTTGGTGGGGGTGTGGATAGGTGGATCCAGGGCATTGGAGTTTATGAATTCCAGAAAGCATTGAGTGAAGGAGTTGGTACATGAGTAGTTTTCCCAGTTAATGGTGGAGTAGTTGAAATCATCCATTATTAGAATGTTTGGTTGAACCCAAATATTTTCCAGTACATCAAGAAAAGAGGAGTGGGAATCCTGGGGCATGGTGGGGGATCTGTAGCAAGCTACAATTTGGATTGCAGTTTTGCCCAGAGTTAGTTGCACTTGGATATCCTCAGCTGCATTATGCTGAGCAACTAGCCTGGAGGTGTGGATATCCTTAATGAATATGGACACACCTCCACCTTAGTGCAGAGGTGCTCTCTGGATCCTTGAACCAGGTCTCAGTCACTGCACAGATATCGATGTTCTCCATTTTAAGGAGTGCCTTGAGTGAGTGCATTTTGAGATTTAGACTTCTAGCATTGAGTAGCATCACCCTCAGTTTTTGCTTGCGTGTTCCTGTTATGGTGGTGAATTTGTCATTTGAACCTTGCCTAAAAAGGCACTATAGGGGCGGCAAGAACCTTAGCCAGTATCCGGAATCCCAGGGGTGACAGGTGCAGGCCATCTCTGGCAAAGCATCATGGTCTGTCGACCATGTCATCCCAGGCAGACAGATACTGGATCCCTTTAGAATGACACCAGAATCTTAGCCAAATCTTGAAGTCAATCATTTTGTCCTTGTACTGCGGTATCATTCTGGGTAATGGCAGAATGCTACTCAGGGCTAGGGTCATACCTGCCTGGGCTACAAGATCGGAGAGCTCTTCCATGTCTCTTTTCATGTAGTCCAGGGAGGTACATCTCAGGTCATTCACACCAACATGGACAATGACAGAGTCATATTTGTACTTGTTGTGGAGTGACCTGAGTGCATGGGTTATGTGGCGGATCCTGGCACCCGACAGGCAGCTGACAGTAACCTTCTCCTTGTTTAGCCTAGTGAGTAGGACATCAGTGTGCCTGATTATAGAGTCACCTATGACTAGTGTGTTGGATACGTTGTTTTGCCTTATTGGCTGTGGTTGAGTGGCATAATGAGTCTGCGGGCTATGTGTCATTTGGGTTGTGTTGGGAGGTGGAGGTTGCTTGCATTTCTGCTTTGGAGGTCTCTGTTGTGAGCAGATTATTACTGAGAGCCTCCATGAATGTTTTTGTGTTTCTATGTGTGGATTTTAGTGGTGTAGATTTAGTGAGACTATATGATGAGTGTGGTGTGGTGCAAGTGTTTACCTTTTCCTCTTGGCTGTCAAGTTCAGTCTTGGTTGGAGAGAGCTTTACCTCCAGTTTTGCTAGATAAGTGCATCTCTCACAGATTGCAGTGCTGGGTGGTAGGAGGAGAGGGTTATCCGTGTACATGACACATATTCTACATTGCCCCAAGATGCCCAGATTCATCAAATAGACAGGAGAGAACACTGGCAGCTGACCCTTGGACATGCCTGAATAAAAAACTATTTTCCTCTAGATAAGTGAGGAAAGTGAATACAAGAGCTGTTTTTCTCTAAGCAAGAGAGGAAAGTAAGTACCAAAACTGTTTTCCTCTAGGTAATGGGGAAGGCTGAGTGTTGTAGTAATTAGTAGGTTATTTAGTGCTTGCAACAAGTTCTGAACAAGTGCTGATAATGAATAAGCAAATTCAAGTGCTAAAACTAAGAATCTATATGTGGACTAAACTAGTTACAGGAAAGGGGGGAAACAAGTGCAAATGAGGGCTTTTAAATCAGAAAGTTGAGAGAGAGATGAAAAAACTGCCCACATGGCCAATAACTACAATTTCTGGGCCAGAACCACTCCTTATGTGGTAGATAGGTTACCTAGTGCTTGCCACTCCAACTGATAAGCTAGAAGGCTTCCCTCCAACACAGAAAGCATGGGGGGCTCAGAAGCTTACATACAGTCCTGGATACAGCAAATCTGAATCTGTACTACACTAGTTACAGGAAAGGTAGGAAACAGGCTTAGATTTTTTTTTAAACAGAAAAGTAGCTAAAACAGCAGTAAAAACAATTCAAACGCAGTGCAAGCTAGCACCCTTGAGTATGTAGCAATGTTAGACCAAACAGTTTCAAAAATGCAATTAAATTAAAAATGACTAAAAACAAGTGCAGAAGGAGTCTATTAGGTAGAATGAGGAAAAAAGATGGGACTGGGGGGAGTGTATCAAATCTGCAGTGGGGGCGGGCAAATGCAAAAGCCACAAAATTTAAACAACAAGACAGGAATAGGGAGGGTGGGTAGGGGAAAATCCAACACCTTCAGCAGGGATCTGAAAAACTATACAGTGAAGCAAAAATAACAGTGCACAACTCTGAAGTCAGCCAGCAATGATATAAAATTAGTCAAGCAACAATTAACATTACACAACTCTGAAGTGCCAGAAAATTATACTTAGCTCTGTATATCTCCAGATAGTTTGAAGAGCACTCTGTAAGGACATAGGAAGGATCCAGCAATGATATGCAAGCTGTTACTAAAAGGGTCTAATTTTATGCAAGTAATCCTTGAGATAGTCAGATAACACACAGGATGTAAAGCCACTTATAACAACTTAAGACACAGAGAAATAGGGGGAGGTGGGGAAAACCAACACCTTCAGCAGAGATCTGAAAAACTATACAGTGAAGCAAAAATAACAGTGCACAACTCTGAAGTCAGTCAGCAAGGATATAAAATTAGTCAAGCAACAATTAACAGTACACAACTCTGAAGTGCCAGAAAAATATTCTTAGCTCTGTATATCTCCAGATAGTTTGAAGAGCACTCTGTCAGGACACAGGAAGGCTCCAGCAATGATATGCAGGCTGTTACTAAGAGGGTCTAATTTTATGCAAGTAATCCTCGAGACAGTCAGATAACACACAACATATAAAACCAGTTATACAAACTTAAGACACATAGAAATAGGGGGAGGAGGGGAAAACCAACACCTTCAGTAGAGATCTGAAAAACTACACAGTGAAGCAAAAATAACAGTGCACAACTCTGAAGTCAGCCAGCAATAATATAAAATTAGTCAAGCAACAATTAACATTACACAACTCTGAAGTGCCAGAAAATTATACTTAGCTCTGTATATCTCCAGATAGTTTGAACAGTACTGTGTAAGGACATAGGAAGGCTCCAGCAATGATATGCAAGCTGTTACTAAGAGGGTTTAATTTTATGCAAGTAATCCTTGAGATAGTCAGATAACACACAGGATGTAAAGCCAGTTATAACAACTTAAGACACAGAGAAATAGGGGGAGGTGGGGAAAACCAACACCTTCAGTAGAGATCTGAAAAACTATACAGTGAAGCAAAAATAACAGTGCACAACTCTGAAGTCAGTCAGCAATAATATAAAATTAGTCAAGCAACAATTAACAGTACACATCTCTGAAGTACCAGAAAAATATACTTAGCTCTGTATACCTCCAGATAGTTTGAAGAGCACTCTGTAAGGACATAGGAAGGCTCCAGCAATGATATGTAAGCTGTTACTAAGAGGGTCTAATTTTATGCAAGTAATCCTTGAGATAGTCAGATAACACACAGGATGTAAAACCAGTTATACCAACTTAAGACACAGAGAAATAGGGGGAGGTGGGGAAAACCAACACCTTCAGCAGAGATCTGAAAAACTATACAGTGAAGCAAAAATAAGAGTGCACAACTATGAAGTCAGTCAGCAAGGATATAAAATTAGTCGAGCAACTATTAACAATACACAACTCTGAAGTGCCAGAAAATTATACTTAGCTCTGTATATCTCCAGATAGTTTGAAGAGCACTCTGTCAGGACACAGGAAGGCTCCAGCAATGATATGCAAGCTGTTACTAAGAGGGTCTAATTTTAGGCAAGAAATCCTCGAGATAGTCAGATAACACACAGGATGTAAAACCAGTTATACCAACTTAAGACACAGAGAAATAGGGGGAGGTGGGGAAAACCAACACCTTCAGAAGAGATCTCAAAAACTATACAGTGAAGCAAAAATAAGAGTGCACAACTTTGAAGTCAGTCAGCAAGGATGTAAAATTAGTTGAGCAACAATTAACAATACACAACTCTGAAGTGCCAGAAAATTATACTTAGCTGTGTATATCTCCAGATAGTTTGAACAGCACTCTGTAAGGACATAGGAAGGCTCCTGAAATGATATGCAAGCTGTTACTAAGAGGGTCTAATTTTATGCAAGTAATCCTTGAGATAGTCAGATAACACACAGGATGTAAAACCAGTTATACCAACTTAAGACACATAGAAATAGGGGGAGGTGGGGAAAATCAACACCTTCAGCAGAGGTCTGAAAAACTATACAGTGAAGCAAAAATAACAGTGCACAACTATGAAGTCAGCCAGCAATGATATAAAATTAGTCAAGCAACAATTAACAGTACACAACTCTGAAGTGCCAGAAAAATATACTTAGCTCTGTATATCTCAGATAGTTTGAAGAGCATTCTGTCAGGACACAGGAAAGCTCCAGCAATGATATGCAGGCGGTTACTAAGAGGGTCTAATTTTATGCAAGTAATCCTTGAGATAGTCAGATAACACACAGGATGTAAAACCAGTTATACCAACTTAAGACACAGGGAAATAGGGGGAGGTGTGGAAAACCAACACCTTCAGCAGAGATCTGAAAAACTATACAGTGAAGCAAAAATAAGAGTGCACAACTCTGAAGTCAGTCAGCAAGGATATAAAATTAGTCGAGCAACAATTAACAATACACAACTCTGAAGTGCCAGAAAATTATACTTAGCTCTGTATATCTCCAGATAGTTTGAAGAGCACTCTGTAAGGACATAGGAAGTCTGCAGCAATGATATGCAGGCTGTAACTAAGAGGGTCTAATTTTATGCAAGTAATCCCCGAGATAGTCAGATAACACACAGGATATAAAACCAGTTATACCAACTTAAGACACATAGAAATAGGGGGAGGTGGGGAAAACCAACACCTTCAGTAGAGATCTGAAAAACTATACAGTGAAGCAAAAATAACAGTGCACAACTCTGAAGTCAGCCACCAATGATATAAAATTAGTCGAGCAACAATTAACAGTACACAACTGTGAAGTGCCAGAAAATTATTCTTAGCTCTGTATATCTCCAGATAGTTTGAAGAGCACTCTGTAAGCACATAGGAAGGCTCCAGCAATGATATACAAGCTGTTACTAACAGGGTCTAATTTGATGAAAGTAATCCTTGAGATAGTCAGATAACACACAGGATGTAAAACCAGTTATACCAACTTAAGACATAGAAAATAGGGGGAGGTGGGGAAAACCAACACCTTCAGCAGAGATCTGAAAAACTATACAGTGAAGCAAAAATAAGAGTGCACACCTCTGAAGTCAGTCAGCAAGAATATAAAATTAGTCAAGCAACAATTAACAGTACACAACTCTGAAGTGCCAGAAAAATATACTTAGCTCTGTGTATCTCCAGATAGTTTGAAGAGCACTCTGTCAGGACACAGGAAGGCTTCAGCAATGATATGCAGGCTGTTACTAAGAGGGTCTAATTTTATGCAAGTAATCCTTGAGATAGTCAGACAACACAGGATATAAAACCAGTTATACCAACTTAAGACACATAGAAATAGGGGGAGGTGGGGAAAATCAACACCTTCAGCAGAGGTCTGAAAAACTATACAGTGAAGCAAAAATAACAGTGCACAACTCAGAAGTCAGCCAGAAATGATATAAAATTAGTCAAGCAACAATTAACAGTACACAACTCTGAAGTGCCAGAAAAATATACTTAGCTCTGTATATCTCAGATAGTTTGAAGAGCACTTTGTCAGGACACAGGAAAGCTCCAGCAATGATATGCAGGAGGTTACTAAGAGGGTCTAATTTTATGCAAGTAATCCTTGAGATAGTCAGATAACACACAGGATGTAAAACCAGTTATACCAACTTAAGACGCAGAGAAATAGGGGGAGGTGGGGAAAACCAACACCTTCAGCAGAGATCTGAAAAACTATACAGTGAAGCAAAAATAAGAGTGCACAACTCTGAAGTCAGTCAGCAAGGATATAAAATTAGTCGAGCAACAAATAACAATACACAACTCTGAAGTGCCAGAAAATTATACTTAGCTCTGTATATCTCTAGATAGTTTGAACAGCACTCTGTAGGGACATAGGAAGGCTCCTGAAATGATATGGAAGCTGTTACTAAGAGGGTCGAATTTTATGCAAGTAATCCTTGAGATAGTCAGATAACACACAGGATATAGAACCAGTTATACCAACTTAAGACAAATAGAAATAGGGGGAGGTGGGTAAAACCAACACCTTCAGCAGAGATCTGAAAAACTATACAGTGAAGAAAAATAACAGTGCACAACTCTGAAGTCAGTCAGCAAGGATATAAAATTAGTCAAACAACAATTAACAGTACACAACTCTGAAGTGCCAGAAAAATATACTTAGCTCTGCTTATCACCAGTTAGTTTGAAGAGCACTCTGTAAGGGCATAGGAAGGCTCCAGCAATGATATGCAAGCTGTTACTAAGAGGGTCTAATTTTATGCAAGTAATCCTTGAGATAGTCAGATAACACACAGGATATAAAACCAGTTATACCAACTTAAGACACATAGAAATAGGGGGAGGTGGGGAAAACCAACACCTTCAGTAGAGATCTGAAAAACTATACAGTGAAGCAAAAATAACAGTGCACAACTCTGAAGTCAGCCACCAATGATATAAAATTAGTCGAGCAACAATTAACAGTACACAACTGTGAAGTGCCAGAAAATTATTCTTAGCTCTGTATATCTCCAGATAGTTTGAAGAGCACTCTGTAAGGACATAGGAAGTCTGCAGCAATGATATGCAGGTTGTAACTAAGAGGGTCTAATTTTATGCAAGTAATCCCCGAGATAGTCAGATAACACACAGGATATAAAACCAGTTATACCAACTTAAGACACATAGAAATAGGGAGAGGTGGGGAAAACCAACACCTTCAGTAGAGATCTGAAAAACTATACAATGAAGCAAAAATAACAGTGCACAACTCTGAAGTCAGCCACCAATGATATAAAATTAGTCGAGCAACAATTAACAGTACACAACTGTGAAGTGCCAGAAAATTATTCTTAGCTCTGTATATCTCCAGATAGTTTGAAGAGCACTCTGTAAGCACATAGGAAGGCTCCAGCAATGATATACAAGCTGTTACTAACAGGGTCTAATTTGATGCAAGTAATCCTTGAGATAGTCAGATAACACACAGGATGTAAAACCAGTTATACCAACTTAAGACATAGAGAAATAGCGGGAGGTGGGGAAAACCAACACCTTCAGCAGAGATCTGAAAAACTATACAGTGAAGCAAAAATAACAGTGCACACCTCTGAAGTCAGTCAGCAAGAATATAAAATTAGTCAAGCAACAATTAACAGTACACAACTCTGAAGTGCCAGAAAAATATACTTAGCTCTGTGTATCTCCAGATAGTTTGAAGAGCACTCTGTCAGGACACAGGAAGGCTTTAGCAATGATATGCAGGCTGTTACTAAGAGGGTCTAATTTTATGCAAGTAATCCTTGAGATAGTCAGATAACACACAGGATATAAAACCAGTTATACCAACTTAAGACACATAGAAAAAGGGGGAGGTGGGGAAAACCAACACCTTCAGTAGAGATCTGAAAAACTATACAGTGAAGCAGAAATAAGAGTGCACAACTCTGAAGTCAGTCAGCAAGGATATAAAATTAGTCAAGCAGCAATTAACAGTACACGACTCTGAAGTGCCAGAAAATTATACTTAGCTCTGTATATCTCAAGATAATTTGAAGAGCACTCTGTAAGGACATAGGAAGGCTCCAGCAATGATACGCAAGCTGTTACCAAGAGGGTCTAATTTTATGCAAGTAATCCTTGAGATAGTCAGATAACACACAGGATGTAAAACCAGTTATACCAACTTAAGACACATAGAAATAGGGGGAGGTGGGGAAAATCAACACCTTCAGCAGAGGTCTGAAAAACTATACAGTGAAGCAAAAATAACTGTGCGCAACTCTGAAGTCAGCCAGCAATGATATAAAATTAGTCAAGCAACAATTAACAGTACACAACTCTGAAGTGCCAGAAAAATATACTTAGCTCTGTATATCTCAGATAGTTTGAAGAGCACTCTGTCAGGACACAGGAAAGCTCCAGCAATGATATGCAGGCGGTTACTAAGAGGGTCTAATTTTATGCAAGTAATCCTTGAGATAGTCAGATAACACACAGGATGTAAAACCAGTTATACCAACTTAAGACACAGAGAAATAGGGGGAGGTGGGGAAAACCAACACCTTCAGCAGAGATCTGAAAAACTATACAGTGAAGAAAAATAACAGTGCACAACTCTGAAATCAGTCAGCAAGGATATAAAATTAGTCAAACAACAATTAACAGTACACAACTCTGAAGTGCCAGAAAAATATACTTAGCTCTGCTTATCACCAGTTAGTTTGAAGAGCACTCTGTAAGGGCATAGGAAGGCTCCAGCAATGATATGCAAGCTGTTACTAAGAAGGTCTAATTTTATGCAAGTAATCCTTGAGATAGTCAGATAACACACAGGATGTAAAACCAGTTATACCAACTTAAGACACATAGAAATAGGGGGAGGTGGGGAAAACCAACACCTTCAGTAGAGATCTGAAAAACTATACAGTGAAACAAAAATAACAGTGCACAACTCTGAAGTCAGCCACCATTGATATAAAATTAGTCGAGCAACAATTAACAGTACACAACTGTGAAGTGCCAGAAAATTATTCTTAGCTCTGTATATCTCCAGATAGTTTGAAGAGCACTCTGTAAGGACATAGGAAGTCTGCAGCAATGATATGCAGGCTGTAACTAAGAGGGCCTAATTTTATGCAAGTAATCCCCGAGATAGTCAGATAACACACAGGATATAAAACCAGTTATACCAACTTAAGACACATAGAAATAGGGGGAGGTGGGGAAAACCAACACCTTCAGTAGAGATCTGAAAAACTATACAGTGAAGCAAAAATAACAGTGCACAACTCTGAAGTCAGCCACCAATGATATAAAATTAGTCGAGCAACAATTAACAGTACACAACTGTGAAGTGCCAGAAAATTATTCTTAGCTCTGTATATCTCCAGATAGTTTGAAGAGCACTCTGTAAGCACATAGGAAGGCTCCAGCAATGATATACAAGCTGTTACTAACAGGGTCTAATTTGATGCAAGTAATCCTTGAGATAGTCAGATAACACACAGGATGTAAAACCAGTTATACCAACTTAAGACATAGAGAAATAGGGGGAGGTGGGGAAAACCAACACCTTCAGCAGAGATCTGAAAAACTGTACAGTGAAGCAAAAATAACAGTGCACACCTATGAAGTCAGTCAGCAAGAATATAAAATTAGTCAAGCAACAATTAACAGTACACAACTCTGAAGTGCCAGAAAAATATACTTAGCTCTGTGTATCTCCAGATAGTTTGAAGAGCACTCTGTCAGGACACAGGAAGGCTCCAGCAATGATATGCAAGCTGTTACTAAGAGGGTCTAATTTTATGCAAGTAATCCTTGAGATAGTCAGATAACACACAGGATGTAAAACCAGTTATACCAACTTAAGACACAGAGAAATAGGGGGAGGTGGAGAAAACCAACACCTTCAGCAGAGATCTGAAAAACTAATAGTGAAGCAAAAATAACAGTGCACAACCCTGAAGTCAGTCAGCAAGGATATAAAATTAGTCAAGCAACAATTAACAGTACACAACTCTGAAGTGCCAAAAAAATATACTTAGCTCTATATATCTCCAGATAGTTTGAAGAGCACTCTATCAGGACACAGGAAGGCTCCAGCAATGATATGCAGACTGTTACTAAGAGGGTCTAATTTTATGCAAGTTATCCTCGAGATAGTCAGATAACACACAGGATATAAAACCAGTTATACCTACTTAAGACACAGAGAAATAGGGGGAGGTGGGGAAAATCAACACCTTCAGTAGAGATCTGAAAAACTATACAGTGAAGCAAAAATAACAGTGCACAACTCTGAAGTCAGCCAGCAATGATATAAAATTAGTCAAGCAACAATTAACAGTACACAACTCTGAAGTGCCAGAAAATTATACTTAGCTCTGTATATCTCCAGATAGTTTGAAGAGCACTCTGTCAGGACACAGGAAGGCTCCAGCAATGATATGCAGGCTGTTACTAAGAGGGTCTAATTTTATGCAAGTAATCCTCGAGATAGTCAGATAACACACAGGATATAAAAACAGTTATACCAACTTAAGACACAGAGAAATAGGGGGAGGTGGGAAAAACCAACACCTTCAGCAGAGATCTGAAAAACTATACAGTGAAGCAAAAATAACAGTGCACAACTCTGAAGTCAGCCAGCAATGATATAAAATTAGTCAAGCAACAATTAATAGTACACAACTCTGAAGTGCCAGAAAATTATGCTTAACTCTGTATATCTCCAGATAGTTTGAAGAGCACTCTGTCAGGACACAGGAAGGCTCCAGCAATGATCGAAGTCCTTTGCTAAGGTCTGTCAAATTAAGGAAGCAGATTTTAGTTACGAAGACAACACATGTAAAAAAGTCAGAAAAATGAAAAAGAGTTATTTTTGAGCATGGTTTCTGTTAATGAGCAAAAAGTGAAAAACATGCACATTAAAAAATACAGAAAATGTACAACTAGAAAATTAGTTGGATATCCAGGGTAAAGAAATGCTTAAAATAATACTGAAGTGTAGTGTTTACACTAAATATTGGTGCAAAGTTTAATAATATCTGATTGCATGTTCAAATCACTAGGTATGAAACAGAACACTCTGAAGCTGTGTAAATGATATACTTATTTTCATAATCACATAAAAATCAATGATCAGGGAGTTAAGAATAGACAATGCAAGATTTAATGAAAGTTGTATCTAAATTCCATTATTTGTCTAGTCACAAGACTGCCATTATGAAAATAATCCACATTATGAATGCTGTCACATTATGGCTTATAAATATTCATGTTGAAGATTTGATTAAAGACTAGAAAGACCTTGTTCTGGCATTATTTTCTTACCACAATTTTATCATATTAAGTCACATCCTGCATTGGTACCATTAATAGATGTTCCATGAAAATGTTTTATTGGCTTGCAGTGTGTAATCAAGAAAAAAGTTGAACCTCATGTAGAAAGTGGTATGAGTAATAAGCTAAATGAATGGGTGGACAGCATGTCTGCTGTTGTGAAGTCAGATAAAAAAATATATACATATATACATATATATATATATATATATGTATGGGTATGTGTCACTTCACCTAAAACCCATTTCACCCAAACTCATTTCACTGAGACCAAATCACCTAAAGTTCATTTCACCTAAAACTCATTTCAGCTAAAACTCATTTTACTGACAAGTAATACTCTAATGCAATTGAAAGGTATATGTCCTTTTCCCCACTGTAGTGCGATCCTGGTGTTAGAATATATATTAAGGAGGTGTGGGGGGTGTGGGGGGCATAGCCCCCCCACCTAGTTGTCTTTTACCAAATGTTACTTGCCAGACAACATGAAACCAAAATAAGTGGGGGGCTACACCCCCACATCCCCCTAATATATATATATATATATATACATACATACATATATATATATATATATATATATATATATATATATATATACATATATATACATACTAACTCCAGGATTGCACTACAGCGGGGAAAAGAACATATACCTTTGACTTGCCTTATTGTACTACTTGTCAGTGAAATGAGTTTTAGATGAAAAGAGTTTTCAGTGAAATGGACTTTAGGTGATTTGGTCTCAGTGAAATGGGTTTAGGTGAAATGGGTTTTAGGTGAAGTGACACATACCCATATATATATATATATATATATATATATATATATATATATATATATATATATATATATATAAAACCTTAAAATCATAGTTAAATTAGTAAAAGGTGTAGTACTTGTTTCTTACAGTTGAAGAAGTGGTGTGTGCTATCCCTTGAAAAAAAGTATTTTCTGTGCATGATGCAAATCAGGGATTTTTACAAACTAAGCTTAAGAAGAAAAGTTCTAAGCTAAGTGCTTTTGTTTTATCAATGGAAAGTTATATATTTTTGAGAATTCCACTGGGTATTTCTTCAGCGCATGAAGTGGTTCAGTCAACACTAATAATCTATTAATGGTACTGATAGTACAATTGCTGGCATTCTATTCTGGACACAGACCAAAATGTGAATCTAAACAAAATACTAAATAAACTGATTCAGAACAGTCTCATGATGGATAAAAGTAATTGTAAGATTTGAGTTATATAGGTGCAATATATGGGTAATGTCTTAATGAATAAAGGCTTGAAATGAGATGCTGAAAAAGTAACAGCAATAGTGCAAATTCTTCTTTTGCAGGAAAAAAAGGAGTCATAAGAATTCTTAAAACTATGCATCTTTCAATGTTTATTCCAAATATGTTTGGTGAAATAAAATGTCATTACGGAAGTTATTTAAACATCATGTGGAATTGGCTATAGTACAGAAAAGGAAGACAGTTTTGAAATGCTAAAATAGTAGCTTAAGCAGGCACAGAAATGCATTTGATGAGAGCAGTCAATCATATTGCACATAGATGCTAGCTAGACTGAAAATGATTTAGTGATTCTAGATTAGGCGAGACAATTGCTTATGAATTCATAGAATTTAAAGCCTTTAAAAAATATGAGAAAATGTATACCTAAACAGAAAAGAGCTACTTTGCATTATCTGAATAGTCATTATTTGACTTTGCATTATTTATAGGTTCATATACTATCACTAGGCTATATGTCCTTGTAAGCCATTTATTCCTAGCCAATTACCACATTTGAAAAGCAAACCTTGCATCTTGTGTTGGTAAGGTAATCACCTTAACCATTATACCAACCCTCCAGCCCAAAGGTATAGGTTATTACTAAGCTAGCTGCCATTGTGGACTATTTTTTAAACATAGTCATATTGCCTCAAAGGTGACATTGTGTCCGGGAGGTAAACACTTAAACCCTTATGCCAACCCCCTTTGTTATAGTCACTAAATTCTCTATACTCTGTACTCTACCTCCCCCACATCTCCTACTAGCCATTCTTATTTTCCTTTCTTGTTTCCAAACTCCTATACAACTAGATCCTACCCACTTTAAATAAGCATATGCCTAACTATTAACTCATTTTGCTCTAAGAAGCTTAAATAATATTGTAACTAGTCACATTTTATTCTGCTAATTGTTTAAAGCCTTGTTTGTAACAACTCACAGACTTGTCTGCCAATTGTTAATACTCTGTATAATTGAATTGCCTGAAGAGCTTTTTTCTTTTCAGATCTTTGCTTGTAAGATCCTATAGCTGATTGTTACTATGTTACTAAAATTTAACAAATTGTTTTCTAGTCCTGATGAGCTTTTCTCCCTGGGTCTCTGCTGAAAATGAGCCAAAAGCTCAGCCAGACTAACCTGGTTAACAAATATAAAATAAATAAATAAAAATAAATATATTAGTTTCAGGCAAAGTGGATACACCACTAAGTGATATACACCCACAAGTTTTTCATGTTAGCCATCAAACCTCCTACCTATCAAAGTTACACAATCTAGAGAGCATTGCATTAGTCACAAGCATCAAATTACAAGTCTGATAAGTCAACTATTTGGCATTGTATGTGGGTGTGAAAACTTCCACAAATATCTTATGGGAAAGCAGTATTAAGTGAAACAGACCATAAACTACTACTTACTATATTCGGAAAGTTTTGTAGCATGCTCAAACAAGACTATAGAAAATGAAGTTGAAACTATTGAAGTATGACTTAGTTGTCAAATATAAACCAGAAGAGGGACTCACAGCAGGTTTGATGAGATAATTTTATTTGCCAGGGCAGCAAGAAGTTTTTCTTGCTGAGAAACTAAAAGTAAAATAAATACTTTCACAGTTACATATGACTCAAAAGAAGCTCAAAGATTTTTAGAAGTGTACCAAGAATGACCTGAAGATATAAATCCTTTGAGGTTTGAGAACAAAAGAAAGGACAAAACAAAAATTTTCAGTGAGGAAAGAAACACAGCCCTTCCTGTTAATTCAAAGAAAAAAACAGCTGCATGCAAGGTTTGATGCTAAAGACAGACACATCACACCTGATCAGTGAAGGAAGGAAGCTTTTTCATGAATACAAGCAATACATGGGAACTTTGTAGCACAGGTGAAGTCCTTGTAATATGTTATGCTGACCAGTAATGTCAGAAGAAGTAGAGCAAAAGGTCTGAGATTTTTCAGTTTGGAATGCATATTATAACAAAATATAAGAAAAGAGATTATTCCTTATAATAAGGACTTATTTCAAATTAATGACATTCCCCCGGATTCAGCAAGCAGCTGTGCAGGAATAAGTTATTCCTGCATGGTAGGGACCATTCCTCTTCAGCAAGGCAACACACCATGCATATATATGAAGGCATGCTGCCATGCTGTAAAACAGATATGTTTCCATGTACGAGCACAGGGGGTGTGTCTGAGAGCACAGCTCTCACAATATACATGCCACCTGCACTCCAGAATTGCCTTTTGGTAATTTAAAATGAGCGAGAATGCTTATAACACCCCCAACCCATCAGGATAACAAATCTGGTCAAAGCCATCAGGGACAATTGTCCCACCAAGACAGAAATTGTTAGAATAACACATTTAGCATAAGCACACAGCGTACACCTCCTAACTCGTCAGAGTAAGGAATGTGGACAAAGCCAAAAGGGACAATCGTCCCACAAAGCAGAAAGTTGATAGAATAACAGGTTCAGCATTAACATGGATATTCTGAATGGTACAAATAAAAAAACACAACAAATATTTTTTTTTTAACATGCAATAAAGTTTAAGCATAGCTGCATGGGTGTGCCTGTTGCTTAGCTACGCTTAGTCCAGCTTAAACAGCACAAGAAGTTAAACATTAAGTGACATCCAACATGAGCAGTACTGCAATAGTGCAGTGGTTAGAACGTATGCTTTGCTAACAGCCATTCCTGGTTCGATCGCCACTGTAACCGATTTGCATTCTATATGTGAAACCAGTACATAAACACATTTTTTTAAGAATTAGCTACTAAATAACATATATTTGTTAACCATAGTACTGTAGTAGGTCCAGATGTGAGATGTTAGTTTAAAAAAGATGTGAAACCCCCATATAAATACAAGTGCCCCATGCAGTATAGTCACACATAAATAAATGTAATGAAACCACATTGGGGGTGTCAGGGACAGTAAACAAATTTATAATATATAATGAATGATTAATCAATCCCATACACAAGATAGTTTATAAAATAAAAAATAAGCAATGCTAAGCATTGCACAGCTTTACTGACTGGGTGTAAGCATTGTGTACATATGAATGCTAAGCAATGAACAGCCCAGCTAAGCGGAATTTCTCAATGGTAAGCAATGCTGAACCTGCCCCTTTAAGCACTGCCAACCTTAGCTAAGCAGGTTTGCCCGTAGCTTAGATTAGCTCAGCATATTCAAAACCATCCAATCATGGCAAACGGTGGGAAATTGGCCATATTTAAACCCCCACAGGTGGGAATACAGCTCATAACTGATTGCAGCTTCCCACTGTAGGCAGTATGGCAGGAGCTGGTGAGGGCATGCGCTTCCAGGTGCAGCGCTGGGGCATACAGGAGTCCAAGGTCATGATAGGACTCCTGGTACAAAACCATGATGATAGACTGCTGCAGGGCCAGTACCAGGGCTCCCAATATAAAGTGGAAGCCTGGGACCATCTCACCTGTGATCTCACCAGTGCCACTGGTATCCCTTGGACTGGTGAGCAGGTCTGGCACCACTATGCCGACTTGAAGTGGAGGAAGAGGAAGCTCTTGGATGAGTGGGTCCAAGAAGCAAGGCAGAGGGGTGATGTCCCAGCACTGTGTAAGCAGTCATACCAATAACTGTTTACTAATGTCCAGCCTGTGTATGCGATGGATAGTAATGCCTAAATATTTCTCTATTTCCCTTACAGCTGCAGCTGAGCAGGTTGAGAATCAGGAAGCCCACGCTTGTAGGTTGCAAAGGCTGCATTGTGAGGCTGGTGAGTAACAATCCTGCTTGTAGTAGTCATACCAAATAAATCTAAAGTAGTAGAAAGTCACCTGGCAGTATAAAAACTGTGTATGGGTTGTCCTGAATAAACCAGACAATATGACAGTAATAGTCCTATATAGGTCATATTTAAATAAAACTGCAACTGCCTGGCAATAAAGTTCTAAATCCTGGACTGGTTGTGTTTACTTTGGTATTGTATGGCATTTAGTATTGCATTCTCTGAATAGTAATGTTGTGTTAACCACTGTTACCCACACTGTGCTACATAAAATAAATGTCTAGGAATGTCTGTATAAGACTGTTGCAAGTACAAGATCATTGTATAAACAAGAGAGACTCAGACAGAAAACACTGAAGAAATAGACAGCCATATCCAATGTATTTTTAGCAGACACAGCCATGGTTCGAATCCTGGGAGTGGTAGTTAGCTGTATGCATAATCATACCTCTCAACTGTACAGAGTTTTGCAGAATGTCCAGATAATTGGCTCATATTTTCAGCCCATTCCTCTGTCCCCCTGTAAATCAGTGGGATGATCTCAGAATTGTAGTCACTAAATAATGACATACATTTGATTTTCAGACCTCAAAACCTTCAGAAAATGTATATTAAAACAAATCCTGTCACTCTAGCAACTCTCCAAGTTTATGAGAGCAATATTCAAAATATGTCCCTATTTGTACCCCCATTTTGTCAAGCTTTGTCCAGAGTGTGTGCATTAAGAGATTGACAGGTATGTGCATAATATTAACTAGGAATCTGGGAATATGTGTAGAAACAGTCAGGTAGTGTTAACAAACAGTCCCTCCACAGGTCTACCAGGTAAGAGATGTAGAATTTAGCTATAAGACAGTTGAAGTATACACTGTGTACACACATACCACTGCCCAAACCAAGGCCATAGGATATTGTAATAATACCTGTAGAGTAATGATTAGGGCAATGATTATTAAAGTTGTGAGTACTGCAAGGATATATAAGTTGTAAATTGACATCTCTCTCTCCCCCACCATATCTACAACAATAATCTAATCACACAAATCAATGGGTATGTTTACACTAAACCTACTGTTGGGACATATGTCCTAATGTTCAACAAATATTGAAATGTGTTTCTATTAATGTTCCATGTTGAAATACTATCACTGGTGGCCTGTTGCTATCAATGTAACCTGCATGCCATTGTAATGGCCACTGTGGTTCCATATATGCATGTGTTCTCTTTGTTATGCAGCTGTTCCAAATCTGGTGTTTTGGGTTAATGGTAATATCTATGCATGCTGTTATAACTAATCCTGGATTGTGTTGACTATTACTAACCCGCATATGTTCTAAAATTGCAACACCATAGCACGTTTGGGAAGGCGGGTCCCAGTGGACCCACCTCTCCCACCTCATCTGGCCATGGCACCAGCCCCCAGCACGTCTGGGACCTACATCAGGGCTTCCTCGTCAGTGGGTTCTGCACCACCTTCAGGTGGAACTGCCTCAGGGGATGAGGCTCATCCCTCCCGGGAGTGGGCATGGACAGGATCCTGTCACCCAAAGTCAGGTCCAGGGATTGGTGTGCAGCGAACTCCAAAGGGAGTTTGGAGATTTGCTACACCAGCTTGAGGGCCACGTGGCACATTTAGATGGTCATCCTGCTCCTCCTGCTCTGCCCCCAGCACAGCCACCTTCGGGGCCATGAAGGTCCAGTGGTAACTGCTCATGGGTGGGGACCTCAGTCCCACTGTTTCTTTTTGTGGGCTCATGGGCTTCCAACTTCCAAACACACATCCCCATCCAAGGTGTTTACCCCCCACATGTGTCATATACTTCCACTGTATGCTGTTTTGTCTGTCTTGTCTGTCTTCCTACCCAACCTACCTCCCCAAATATAACTACTATCCTTCCCCAACATCTCACTCTTACCCTAAAAAAGGACAATCTGTTCCCACCAAAAGAAATTCGCCCCATCCATAGCTGTCCATTTCGCACATGTGTACAATGGACACATGTAATCTGGTCTAATTGGCTTCACAACACATTATTGTTTCCTCACCCCTCTCTCAGGGGTTTGAGTGTCTAAATCTATCTCCAAATTCTGTATATATGCACAGGTGTTGCTGTAGAAGAAATGGACAGCTATGGACCTTCCCTACACCTGTTTTGCACGTCCCTAGCTACTTTCCCTATTGTCTTTCCTTCTTTGTGCCCCCTTTTTCACCACTTTCCTATCACCCTTTTTTTCTTTTCTTTTAAAGAAATTAGCATGGAGGTAAGTGGGAGTAAGAACTTTTAAGCAGTAGTAAGCAGGATTAAGCCTGTTTGCATGGCGTTAAGCAGTGCCTATACAGATTAAGCATTTTCACGCTGTCTATACGCATATTTAACCAAAAGGTAGCATTGCTTACCGTCACGCAAACTCGCGCAAACCCGCTTACAACTGCTTAAAAGTGCCTTAATCACTCTGTATCCAACAGCCTTTGTTCTGGCCAGCAACAAAATAATCAGCCCTTGCAAGTCTCAAACCCAGGACCCTGGTCACCATAGGCACAGCAAGTTACCATTAAGCCATTTGAGCTGTAGATAAGTGTGATGTTTTCTCAAACATATCTTGCAGCACAGTCATTCAACAGTAAGGAAAATGTATTTATATATGTGTATATATATATATATATATATATATATAATATATATATATATATATATATATATATATATATATATATATATATATATATATATATATATATATATATATATATATATATATATATATATATATATATATATATATATATATATATATATATATGTAGACATACTGCTCTATACATATATATATCTATATATAAATATATATACACATACATGTATATATATATATATATATATATATATATATATATATATATATATATATATATATATATATATTATATATATATATATATATATATATATATATATATATATATATATATATATATATATATATATATATATATATATATATATATATATATATGCAGACATCCTTTGCCCCATCTATTCTGATCTTTTCATGGCTTTTTTAGAAGAACATCTCATTTATGATACCAGCCATAACATATGCTTTGAAGACATTGACATATGGAGGCTTTGAAATTGACATATGGAGGTGTTATCTTGATGACTGCTGGATGGTGATGTAGAGCTGACATTGAATATCTTCAGGAGTTTGTTGAATACTTAAATAGCAATAAGTGGGGAATACATTTTACAGTCAACTATGATGCCCCAAAAACAACTTTTTTGGATGTGTTACTTACCAGAAACGCTGATCATACTCTAGATACAGAGGTTTATAGTAAGTACCCACAGTACAATTCCCTACTACATGCATCCAGCTTCCATCCACCATGTATTACAAAGAAAATTCCCAAATCTGAATTTCTTTGGATGAAGCGTATCTGCTCACATCCAGCCACTTATGAACACTTTAAAGAGGACCTGACCAATAGGTTCAAAAATAGGGGTTATAAACTGGTAATATCCTTACTGCCAGTAATTGGGTCTCAGGACTAGACAGAAAGGACCTATTAAAGTATAAAGATAAAAAACAGGGGAGTGATTTGGAGATTTGTTCTGTAACCACCTATGGGAGAAATACCAACATGTTACTGAATAGTGTCCAAAGACATTGCAATATTCTTTTAGCGGATAACAAGTTATCGGAGTTTCTTAAGGACAGATGTTTTTTCTCCTTCTGAAGGGGCAGGCCCCTTGGTTCACATTTCAATTATTTTAAACATGGCTCCAGACATACTCAGGATCCCACTCAAAGAACTCTGACAGGTGATTTACTTTTTGGTTGTGTCCCTTGCAGGCACTGTACGCATTGTCATAGGTTTACAAAATCTAAACAATTCACCAGCAGGAACATAGGCATTGTTTATGATATCAGGTTTTATGCTAATTGTGGAACTGATTGGTTGACTTATCTTGCAACTTGCACCTGCTCAGCCTTTTATATTGGGCAGATTTCAAGACCCTTGAGACTATGTATATCTGAACATTGCAGTAATATCAGGACCAAAAAACAAGTAACGCTTTGTATAAACATTCAATGGTACACAAGAATGCAAGTTTTAGATTTATTATCATAGACAGGATTGTGGGAAATAGGACAAATAAAGCTGGATAGCATTCAATATTAAATACAAAAGAAAATAAGTGGATCATTAAGCTGGGTGGTTTATTTCCATCGGGTCTCACTGAGAATTTATGAACAACCAATGAGCTGTAATCTTATTTCTACCTTGTAGTATAAAAGGGCAATGGATTTCAATGTGTGCTTTTTCATTGACACTGATAAAGGCTACTTAATTTGCTCAGCCGAAACCGGTTTGTTACTGCTCTACTTATATATGCTTTTATAAAGCATTTGCATACCACAGTTTGCTGGCCTTTTGTTTTTTGACTTGGACTTATCCTTTTTGAGGCCGTGCAGCTTCCGTACTTGCAAGGGTTTTTTGTTTTGCACCAATAATGTTTTCCTAGCAGCCAGTTGTCACATACTCCAAACTTTGTTGAATATGGTGCACTGTTTAATGCACCATTTGGTCTTTAAAGAACACCTCTGAACTACCATGTCCAGAAATAGTTGCCTCACAGTCTTAAGAGTGTTTCTGTTTTTTAAAAACTGCCTTTTTTGTAACCTAATCCATATCAACCACTGTCCAACTATTATATGTTATCTCTTACTTTCACAAACTATAATGCCCCTTTGTTCCATCTATTCCCTTTTCTGTGCTCTAACTACATAATTTAAAACTTTGGCAGTAGTATGGTCCTCTACATAACTGGTGCATAGTTAGAAATTAGATGCTCTGTTCATGCAGGTTGCAGAGTTCCTAATTCACATTTGTGACTAAACTAAAGGGATGCATTGAACATAAGAAAGTACTTCAAAGGTTCATAGGCAAATATTACCCTATCATCTATGATGTGACATTTTAAGTCTAGCCATGTTACCCATTTGTCACCCAGCTGTGTTATCCCATAGGCATTTCCATCATTTTCCTTTGTAAAGGATTAATTCTTAGGGTGTTTAAATACTGCCTTTGTCATTTAGGAGGATAGAGGTCAGTCCTGTGGTAAATTTCCTATTTCTCATCTATTGGTTTAAATTACATTTGAATACAAACATGGGTGAGCTTTGTTATATGAGGAATGGAGGTCTGCTCCAGAGTACTATTACTTCTGAGATAGGCACCTGTCCCTCCAAACCATTGGTTTACATTGCAGAAGAGATATAGTTTCCTGGACCAGCTGCTCCTAGTGCCATTAGACTTGCAGATGTGGAGTAGGGCAGTAAATACTGGGTTGCCTTATATGCCAGACATAGGTCATATAATAGTAGCCTGTATGAGAATGAGTATATTGACAGGGTTTTGAGGCAGTCCATGTAAGACATGTGCTTTAGGCCTAGTATTCATTTTGTAAGAAATGTCCATGGTCATTCTTGTTGTTGCAAATTCTTGGACAGGTATGTAACAAAAAGGGCACTGCACTCGATGACAGGCCTAATGAGGACCGGATTAAGTGGGACCATACCTCTTAGCCTTTTAGTACAAGAAGTCTGGACAAAGCAAAAAGTAATGGTGGGACAAAGCAACAAAATAAGGACATATTTTAAATACTGCTCTTTATAAACAGAAAGTTACCAGAATAAAAATGTCTGTGTTGCCATGCATTTTCTGAAAGATACGAAGTCTGAAACTCAAATGTCTGTCATTATTTACTATATTCACTCCACTCTGATTTGTCAGAAAACCACATGTTTTACAAGAAACAGACAAAAAGTATGAGGAAAAATCTGGATATTCTGAGAAAATCTGTGCAGTTGAGAGGAATAAGTAGGACAGTGACATCTCTGGACCTTGATTATATCCCTCTGCTTACAAACTGTGCAATATAGAAGGACTTCTTTACACATGTGGAGTCATTTTGGCTAAATGCTAGGTCACTTTCTATGTAAGTTCCAAAATTCCCTAGCTACTGGCTCTACTCTTAGGGTTGAATTCTCAATGTGGTAGTTCACTGAGTCAGTCTGGTTGACTAGTTTTCCAATAGACACAATAATGCACTTTTTGGCATTTAGCTTTGGTCCATGACTTTTACACCAGTCATTTTTGCTGGACAAATCCTCCTATAGGATTACTGAGTCTTTGGGGGGGATTTAGTAACTGCTCCATCTTGCAGTCATTACCTTGCTTTAAGAACATTAAATAAAAAAAATGACTCAGTAACATATGCTGATGTCATAGAATCCTAGTTACTTCTACAACAATTATGGATGCCCCTAATGATAATTGACTCTGACAGTCTTGTTTTTTAGTTTGTTGACATTATAGTCTTTGGAGTAGGACATGGTTGAAAACAAATAATTTCAGATCAGTTCACATTGCTGAGTAAATGAACAAATAATCACAGCAGCTGACTGAAATATTTCATTAATATGTTTGCAAGCATGGAATTATTTGTACGGCATCCTGAAACTTTTATCAGAAGCATTACAAAAATATGATTTTCTTTGGTATTACAAGAAATATATGCTCACATTCATAAAATAACAATTGTCTTCTTGATGGAAAGCAATTTCCTTTCCTTTAGCTAATTATGTATTCTCAAGTGCTGTTACAAGCTAATGTACCCTCCCCCGCTTTTCATACTGACCACAAGAGACATCTGAACAATAAAACTTAAGACTTCCTTCCCACCAAACTCATCTGTCCCTGCCTGTTACTTTTTCACTTGCTAAGAGGATGTATTAAGGAATAAAGTGAGTTAAGCTTCCCTCCTAAGGGAATACATACCGTCTTCTCCAAGCACATTATACTTATCATCTGACTACCAGAAGCATCAGAGAGTAGTTTGTCAAGCCAGTCTCTTCCCAAGACAGAGACATCATGTACCATTAATTTCCCTGTTGTAACCTGACTATTAGTGGTGCTTCAGGGTAATGGCTCTCAACACTGCTTTCCCAAGAGAAACACATTTTTTCTTCATTGTTTGTTGTCTGTCATTAGCTATCTGTAAAAAAATTAAATAGGAACTGGGCTTAATACTGTCTTAGAATTATCACCATATTTCCTACCACAAAAAGCGATCAACAAAGGACAGAAATGAATACTTTGTTTATACTGACTGCCTTACCAATATGTTAATATAAATGTTTAGTTGTGTACTTCAATAAAATGCTAATAAGCTAGATTTCTAGAAATTGTCATCTTCTAAGAGTGTAGATGTTCATGATTTTGTTATGTGTTATTATGAGTTGCTGTTTTTATTCTCACTGATTGGTTTATTTTTGTTTAATTAATTTATTAAGTGGTTTAACCCTTTAGCTTCAGGCTCCTTTTTCAGGGGCAACTCAGGAGCACTGTCTTCTTAAGTGACTTACTTAGTCTCACAGCAGGAATATAGAAACTGAGGGAAACAAACCCTGTACTATACTGTGAAGGCTATCAGCACCTAATACCATTCATACATAGTGAACTGGCACCACATCTGTGTGCCCTGTTCAATCACAGCCTCACCTCAGGCTTTGCCCCTACTGAATGGCGCACTGCTACAGTCACCCCACGCCATGAAGGGGGAGCCACTACAGACCCTGGGAATTATCGCCCCATTAGCCTGACAAGTCTGTTATGTAAGGCTATGGAGCGCATCATCATGGACATAATTAACAAGGATATAGGGAATCTCCAAACTCTAGATCCCACTCAATTTGGTTTTGTGAAAGGTAGATCATGCCTGCTCAACCTGGTTGACTTCTTTGAGTCAGTCACCAGAGCTGTGGTTGAGGGCAAGGCAGTTCATACAGCCTACCTCGATCTGGCCAAGGCCTTTGATACCATTCAACACTCAGGAATAATTTATAAACTATCAAAACTAGGCATCAACCCCTATATCACTAGGTGGGTTGCAAATTGGCTCACAGATGGAACCCTCAGTGTGAAAGTAGTGGACTCCAAGTCAGACTGCCAACCAGTCATGAGTGGAGTCCTACAGGGATCAATCCTGGGTCCTCTCCTGTTTGGCATCTACTTCTCAGAAGTCCAGGCCAACACAGAGGGACTCTGGTTGACCAAGATCACAGATGACTGCAAGCTGGGAGCCATTATTAACTCCTCAAGTGATGTAGACATCCTACAGAAAGGCCTCACTGAGACCAATGACTAGCGTCGAAACCATGGCCTTAAGATTAAGGACAAAAAATGCATCGTCATCCCCTTTGGAAAAAACTCAGTTCCCACTAATTTCCACATTGATGGTAGTTCACTGAGCACTGAAGGCATTATAAGAGATCTGAGGACACAGGTTGACAGCATCCTCTCCTTTGACCACCAGATTGCCACTGCGGTCAGAAAGTCCTTCTATGTGACACACCTGACCACCAGATTGCCACTGCGGTCAGAAAGTCCTTCTATGTGACACACCTCATTACCAAGGGTTTTGCATCCAGGAAGAAAGAGGTCATCATCTCTCTCTAGTCTTCCCTCATTAGGCCAATTATTGAGTATAATGCCCCATTAGGCATGTACCTCACTAGACACATGCAACAGCTGGAATGGCCATAAAAGTACCTCACGAAGAGGATCCTAGGCCTTAAACACATGTCCTACATGGACAGACTCAAAAAACTCCAGCTATTCTCTGTCTCATATCATCTATCTACTAAGAGGCGATCTCTGCTTGACTTACAAAGCCATGTCTGACCCAGCTCTGTTAGAAATGCTACATCTAAAGAAATCCCAATCTCTCTGCACCACACACTCCAGAGACCTTAACCTCACTACCACAATCAACAGAACATGCTGAAGGGACAGGTACATAACCCAAAGATTGCCCATGCTCTGGAATAGACTTCCCATACATGTCAAGCAAAGCACTTCACTGGCCCTTTTCAAGAGAAATCTTGATGAATGGATGGGAAACAAAATGTTCACCCTGGGGATCACTCCAGTGGCTCTACTTGATAGAGGCACCAGGGAACTAATGTCGGATGGCATGATGCCAGGGCACTTCTATGGGCTAGGCTTGTAACGGCCCCACGGCCATTAGCCTAGTATGCACCTATGAACCTATGAACCTATTCATCTATTTGGAAGCTTGTGTTTTACTTTTTATTTTTAGCTTACTTAGTAAGTGATTCAAATTTTAAAAAGAAGCACAGGAAGTAAAAGGGCATGAATATTCTACAGCAAATGCCTTGAGGTGAGAAGAACCAGTCTTGCTGGGTTTAAACAGTTTTGTGGAGTATGGTTGCGTTTACCATTTTCCCATTACTTTGTTTTGGCTGACCGGCCAGCCTAAAGACATTTACTTACAAATAGAACAGAATTTTCCTGAAAGTAAAAGGAATATACTACATATATACCTGAAGTATTTGATACACTTTCAAATATTCCAAGTGCTTTACACTTGTTTTTCTTAGATGATTTCATATCTGCATAGAAGCATACACAAATCTCTTGAAGGTGCTTAATAATTATGAGTATGCCATCCATGTACCATGTATATATATATATATATATATATATATATATATATATATATATGTGTGTGTGTGTGTGTGTGTGTGTGTGTGTAATATTTATTTATTTTTTATGCTCAACTCCTGAGAGACTTGCTTGGCTACAAACATCTGCATTAGAAGCTGAAGCTAAGTGAAACTTGCAGTAGTGCATTTTAGTATTCTGTTAAGTACAAACATGTAGTTTTAAAAGTACTGTATTTTCATCTTTTTCTGTTTCCTAATTGTGTGTTTCTGAACAGTGTGCTGTGTGTCTGTTTGCTATACGAGGGGGTGGTGTTCTCACTTCTTTGTTATCTGATATTTAACAGCCTACAGGGATTCCTCTGTACTTTAAGTGCTAGTCACAAAGTTTGAGAAATCATTTTATGCTCAACTCCTGGGAGACTTGCTTGGCTACAAACATCTACATTAGAAGCTGAAGCTAAATGAAACTTGCAGTAGTGTCTTTTAGTATTCTGTTAAGTACAAACGTGGAGTTTTAAAAGTGCTGTATTTTCATTTTTTCTGTTTCCTAATTGTGTGTTTCTGAACAGTGTGCTGTGTGTGTCTCTCTGCAGTTAGTTCCGCACCCTCCCTCCCTGTTCTTGTGTTGGTATTAGTGTTGGTGGCTATGGAATTGCCCGCCCCTCCTGTAAGTTTGTATTAGAAAACTCCTCCTGGGTCCATCTCATTTGTCCACTTAACCGCGTACAGTTAAATCATATTCTGAGTCTAGTATTCACTCTAATACAGAGAGAAGATCTGAGAAGGCCAAAAAATAAATTGCACTTTATTCATTTGCTTTTATTGCATTTGTCTTTTCTCCTACTTTATTTTGCTTTTCTTAAAAGTACTCAATTTTATTTATTCTGCTTCATTTATTACTGCTTGGTGGTAGCCTGATTAAATTGTAACTGTTATTCTAAGTCTTTTAGTTTAAGCACTTGGGCTTCATACAGGCTGTTTTACATTAAGAAGGTTTGCGGTCTGCACTGTTGTGGCAGGACAGGTAGCTTACATCCTTCTAAGCTGGGAATTGCTGATTGAAGGCCCAGTGTCTGCTATTCTAAAAGTGTATTAGTTCTGGCTTAAGCACGTGGGCTTCAGGCCAGTTTTAATACATTAAGAAGGTTTGTGGTCTGCACTATTGTGGGAGGAGAGGCTGGATTCTGCCCTTCTGAGCTAGGAATATCTGGTCACAGGCTTATTGTGCCTGCTTATTTGAACTGTTTCTTTTTGAAATTGGTGTGGCTTGTTGCTGTAGCATAGACCAGATTCAGGCCTGCTGAATCTAGCTTTGTTTGTATAACTTGAGCACTGATCCAGGCCATCTTTTTTGGAGAAGGTTCCCCTGCACCCTAGTAAGCAGGGGTGTGCAGTTAGAACTTGTCTGATTGAAGACTGCTGGAACAAGGCTCAGTTTTGAGCTTTTTTCTGGTTAACTGGGTAACTTGTTTATATCAGTTTGTTAGTTTTCTATTTATATATATATATATATATATATATATATATATATATATATAGCACCATTCAGGCAATATATATATCCCAAATGAGTGAATTGCTTCTTTTTAAAAAAAGAAGAAATAAAACAAACTCCAAACAGGAACTTGGCTAAGTGCTGCCATCATTTTATTGTCCGGCTCACATAAACCAAAAGTACAATATGCTGGATGTTGGGGAGCCTGATCTGTAAATAAGTCCGAGCACATGTCATACCAAGCACCTGTTTTTGGTTGATGTATATATAGATATATATATATATATATATATATATATATATATATATATATATATATATATATATATATATATATATATATATATATATATATATATATATATACATATATATATATATATATATATATATATATAGATAGATATATATGTGTGTGTATATATAAATTTGCACTTTATTTATCTGCTTTTACTGTATTTGTGCTTTTTCCTACTTTATTACTAGGGGCATTCACTACAACTCTGATCTGTGATATATAACAATAAGTATCCTTTTCTGTGCATTTAAAGTGTTTTTTTGAGTGTATCTGCTTTATTTTCTAATATATATATATATATATATATATATATATATATATATATATATATATATATATATATGCCTGTTTCCAGTCTTTCTAAGCTAGTATAGTCCAGTGTACAGGTTAGTGCTGAATTCAGGGCTGTGTTACAAATCTCTGTGTTTGCCCATACCTTACTTGGATAGAAGGAAGTTCTCTGTTCACCAGTGAGACAGGGGAGCTTTGAGCAGCCTATCTGTCCCTGGAGGAGTGGTTTCATCCCAGAAATTAGTAGTGTATTGGCCATTTTGGACTAATTTCTATCTCTTTCATTTCCTTGCTATAAATACCGTATTTGCCCAGGTTTGCGCGCCGGTTAGCTAGGGTAAAACTATTCCCGGCTCCACAAAGTCTCCTCTTCAATTTTTCCCTTGGAACTAGACAAACTTTCAACTTAAGCACTCAAGCCATTCATTTCTCAGCCTGGCACTTGCTCAAAACTTATAGCAAGCACTTATAAACCCTAGCACTAGACCCTCCTGTACTGTACAGAAGGACAAGCCTCTCTATTCGACTTTACCAGCCATCCAGTAAAACAGTTCATTGTACCTATCCAGGCATGTCCAAAGGGCAGTTTCAGGTGTACTCTCCTGTCCAACTGGTGAATCTGGGCATTTTGAGGCAATGTTATACTTGACTCATGTACACAGACAACCCCCTCCTCCTACCACCAAACACTAATACATGCAAGAGATGCAATTATACAGCCAAACTGGAGGCTAAGCCCTCTCAACTCAAGACTGGATCAGACAGTCAAGAGTAGAATGGAAATACTTGCATCACACCACCGGTCTCACATAAACCCATTAAAGCAGCACTGGAAAAAAACACCCATAAATACATGAAAACATTCTCGGAGGCTCTAAATAAAAATCTGCAAAACCAACAGAGACCTCCAAAGCAAACATCCAAGCAACCTCCACCCCCAACACAAACCATGAAACACATACTTCACAAAACCAGTGTGCCATGCAATCACAGCCCTTAAGGCAAAATAACATACCCAACATACTAGTAATAGGTGACTCTATAGTCAGGCACACTGACGTCCCACTCACTAGGCTGAATAAGGAGAAGGTTACTGTTAGCTGCCTGTCGGGTGCCAGGATCCGCCACATAACACAAGCACTCAGGTCACTCCAGAACAAGTACAAATATGACTCTGTCATTGTCCATGTTGGTGTGAATGACCTGAGCCATAACTCTCTGCACTACATAAAAGGGACAAGGAAGAGCTCTCTGATCACATAGCCCAGGCCGGTATGACCCTGACCCTGAGTAGCATCCTGCCCTCACCAAGAATGATACCACGGTATAAAGAAAAAATTCTCGATTTCAACAATTGGCTAAGTTTCTGGTGTCATTCAAAGGGGATCCAGTGTCTGTCTGCCTGGGATGACATGCTCGACAAGCCATGCTGCTTCGCTAGAGACGGCTTTCACCTCTCACCCTTAGGCTTTCGAATACTGGCCAAGGCTCTTGCCACCCCATAGTGCCTTTTTTAGGCAAGGCTCAATAGACAAACCCACCACCGTAAATAGCACAAGAAACAAAAAAACTGAGGGTAATGATACTCAATGCCAGAAAACTGAATCTCAAAATGCATGCACTCGAGGCACTCCACAGTATGGAGAAAATTGAAATATGTGCAGTAACAGAAACCTGGTTTAAGGCTCCAGAGAGCACCCCAGCACTACCAGGCTACAACTCATACCATACATTTCGGCCACAGAACCCAAACCAAAATACAAAAGGCGGGAGCGTATCCATATTCATCAAGGATACCCACACCTCCAGGTTAGTGGCATAGCACGATGCTTCAGAGATAATCCACGTGCAACTAACAACGGGCAAAACTGCATTTCAAATTGTAGCTTGCTACAGATCACCCACCATGTCCCAGGACCACCATTCCACATTTCTGGAAACCCTGGGAAACATAAAGGTCCTACCAAACACCCTAATATTGGGTGATTTCAATTACCCAAACATTAACTGGGAGAACTACTCAAGTACTAACTCCCCTGCCAAACACTTCCTAGAATTTGTAAACTCAAACACCCTGGCTCAACTGGTCAACACTCCCACCAGAGGTGACAACATACTGGACCTGGTCATCACCAACATGGGTGACCGATGTTCTACACTGGAGGTCAACCCCTCGCTGGTTAGATCTGACCATAAACAAATCACTTTGGATATCCACATTCCGCCCCCATCCCCGGACAAGAAAACCACCATAAAAAACTTTTCAAAAGCAAACTTCACATTACTTAAGACCGAGGTGGAAAGTTTCAAAGCCCCCATACTAAAGGATAACACTGTCCAAGCTGCAAAATCCTTTACTAATGCATTCTATAGGCACCTACAAGAATGCATGGATCATGCCATCCCAAGCAAAACCAAGACTCACTCCTCCAAGAAAAGGAAACCAGTCTGGTGGACTCCTGCCATAAACAAGCTATACAATAGAAGGAGGAAACTAGTACAGAAAAGAGTAAAATCCCAAGAAGGGAAGACATCCCTGATCAGTATCCGCAAGAAACTATGATCCTTCATAAAATCATCCAAGGCGAGCTTTGAAAGAAAAATTGCCAAGGACTCCAAAGATAACCACAAGGCATTCTTTAGCTATGTCAAGAATCTAAGTGGCAATGCTCAGATCTGCTCAGAGTTAGTGCAGAATGGCACAAAATACACTGAACCAACTGATATCGCCAACATCCTGGCAGACAGGTTCAGCTCAAATTTCACCCCCCTCTCACCCCCAAAAGGGCCCATAACCATACCAGGAAAATGTAGAGTCCCTGAAATCATAGACACTCAGGTTAAAACAGCCCTCTCCAAAGCCAAAAACACAGCATCAATGGGACCAGACGGTGTCCCAGACTGTATCCTACACGAGCTCAAAGACGAACTAACCCCTCACCTAAACACACTGTTCAAACTCAGCCACTCCACAGGGTACATACCCATAGAGTGGCTTACAGCAACAGTTATTCTGCTCCACAAAGGTGAAGCCACAACAGACCCTGGGAACTATCGCCCTACAAGCCTGACTAGCTTGGTCTGCAGGGCTATGGAGCGCATCATCATGGAACTCATTAACAGAGACATTGGGAACCTACAAACACTGGACCCTACCCAGTTCAGCTTTGTTAAGGGCAGAGCATGCCTCCTCAACCTGGTGGACTTCTTTGAGACAGTTACCAAGGCTATAGACGAGGGAAAGGTGGTACACACAGCCTACCTAGACCTCGCAAAGGCCTTCAACACCATTCCCCATTCTGGTATTATAGATAAACTCACCAGCCTGAACATAAATCCCTACATCACAAGATAGGTTGCCAACTGGCTCACGGACAGAACCCACATGGTGAGAGTTGCAGGAGCTAGGTCCGACTCTAAACCGGTTACAAGTGGCATTCCCCAGGGCTCAGTTCTAGGACCCCTCCTGTTTGGCATATACTTCTCAGAAGTACAGGGAAGCCCAGGAGGTCTATGGCTGACCAAGTTCATAGATGACTGCAAACTAGGGGCTATAACTGACTCTCTGGCTGACACAGACATCCTCCAAAAGGGTCTCACTGAGACAGATACCTGGTGTCAAAATTATGGCCTCAAGCTAAATGCCAAAAAGTGCATAGTCATCCCTTTGGAAAAAACAAAGTACCCACAAACTACCACATAGGTGGTAGTCCCCTAAATAAGGAAGATGTAATAAGGGATCTGGGGACCCAAGTAGATAGTAATCTCACCTTTGATAATCACATTGCCAAAGTGGTTAGAAAATCCTTCTACGCGGCCCACCTAATCACAAAAGGGTTCGCATCCAGATCAAAAGAGGTCATTGTGCCCCTTTACTCATCACTTATCAGACCCATCATAGAGTACAATGCGCCATTTGGGATGTACCTTCCAAGACACCTGCAACAGCTGGAAAGACCACAGAAGTACCTCACCAAGAGGATCATTGGCCTCAAACAGATGCCCTATGCAGCTTGACTGAAGAAATTACAGCTGAACTCAGTTGCATACCACCTACTCAGAGGTGATCTCTGCCTGACATACAAGGCCATGTCCAACCCAGAATTGATGAACATGCTCCACCTAAAGAAAAACCTTATCCCTGTGAGCCACACGCTCTAGGGATGTAAACCTCACCACAACAATAAATAGAATGTGTGGAGGGATAGATTCCTGTCCCAGAGACTTCCCATGCTTTGGAACAAGATCCCAATCTACATCAGGCAGAGCTCCTCACTAACACTCTTTAAAAGAGACCTTGACGAGTGGATGGGAAACAGAAAGTTTACCTCGGGGATCACTTCAGTGGGTCTGCTGGACAGAGGCACAGGGAACTAATCTAAGGGGGTGGCGAAAGCCAACACATTCTGGCTAGGCTTATAAATGCCTTTGGGCAGATAGCCTAGTACCTACCTATGAACCTTTGAACCTATTTAGTACCTTTACAATGGACTGTTAGGGCAGTTGCACTATATAAAGAAGGAATCCAGGCTTTGATTTCGGTGATTCCAATTCTGACAACACCTTGTCCTGCTCGAAGGCTATAAAATGCAACATTATATGGGTAGATTAGTAAGGTATAAAGTTCTGCTTTGATCTCCCTTGAGTGAATAGACATGCTGCTTAGTATTATGTCGGCTACAAAATATGCTTTTCTGACTTTGGCAGTTATAGACTGATCAGAGTAATAACACAAGAAGGTTGATCCAAGGCACCAGTTACTCTGTGTATCAACTTGATGTTTTGGACAAATAATTTGCTCTGGCAGTATTTTGTACTAAATAAAAGTTTGAATTGGTGACTACCATTGTCCTTAGATCCTCATTTACAATATTTTTTTATGATTTAATGATTTATTTTCTTATCAAAAGTCCTTATTTGGCCTTCCATAATTAATTTCTCAGTTATATTAAAGAAAAGAATAGTCTAAAAAGACATGAGATCCATGGACTACCACTGCTAACCTCTATCAAAAGTGACACCAGTACAGAGACCTATGGAACACCACTGGTTACTCTGTCAGAAGTGGTCCCTATATGGATACCTATGGGGCACCACTGATAACTTCCATCAGAAGTGGTCCCAATACAAAGATCTGTAGGGCACCACTGGTATCCGCTGTTGGTATAGACAGTCTGACTTGTTGTGTTCTGTTACTTAACCAGTGTTTTTTTCACTGAATTTTGCATGAAATTAAATGCAAAAATATTAATTTGTCAATCATACTCCTATATGGGAAAGTATTTTAACAATTTACCGGGGCCAAGTTAAGCAGCATGTACTATCAATCCTTCATAAAGTGCTGCTAACAGTTCAAACAGTGCCGCAAGATTCATTTTAGAATGCAACGCCTGCCTTTAATTAATTCATACTGTTCCAGATCCAACAGAAGTAAGCCTCAGTATAAGTTTGTATAAGCTCCACGAGTAATCCCTATGTGATTTTATGTAGAATATTGGTCAGACTGATGGATCTAAAGTAGTCAGGGACTGATATAACCTCCTCTTCCCTTTTGATAACATTTTACTTTGCAAGATTGGGAGAGTATATATTATCCAAAAAAAAAAAAACACAGCAAAAGATCCACAAGTCCATCAGGGTGACAAGTAATGACTGCTACAGAAAACACAGAAAAGTCAACCTTTATTCACTTCATAGTAAGAGTTAGGCTGTCCTTTAATCTGCGTAGGAATCCACCAGATATTTTCTCTGTCCTTTAAAATGTACTTAAGTTGTCAGTTGTCGATTAAGTAGCTATGGATGGACTGTCTCTTTTTTCCTCTGTAGCAATCGAACATTTCTTGTTGTGAAATTTGCACAAACATTTTCTCAAGTACAATCTCTATGTCCAAAGGAATATATTGGTAAATTCTGAATGCAGCAAACACTGAAATATAAAAGACCAAAAACATTAATCAATGCGTTATTACCAACACCTTAAATCATAAAAACTATCTAAATGTTTGATTATTAACCTTAGAACACCCATTACAAAAAATAAATGCAAGCTTTTATGCAGGGGGCAAGCATTGCTGCACACCCCATGTGGTGAGAAAGCCCTTACACTCTCCAAAATTATATATGCTAATTTCTTGACTGATCAAAGACAAAGAAAGAAGAAATCTCTCAAAAGAAAGGAATCACTGTCAAAGCATGCTGAGAAATCATACTGGCAGCGATTTCCTACAGAAAACAGTCATTAAGTTCTGTTCCTTGGCATGCTGTCATTTACCAACTTCACACACTCCAAAATTATATATGCTAATTTCTTGATTGATCAAAGACAAAGAGAGAAGAAATCTCTCAAAAGAAAGGAATCACTGTCAAAGCATGCTGAGAAATCATACTGTCAGTCATTTCCTAGAGAAAGCAGTCATTAAGTTCTGTTCCTTGGCATGCTGTCATTTAACAACTTCACATTCAGGGGATGGGATCATAAACACCTGTAGATATCGATTCATACATAAATACTAGGTTAACCACCTGTGTGGGCCATTTTAAGCCTAGCATATTTCCCCTCAAAGGTGAGAGTCAAACCCTGTACCTTGTGTCAGCAAGGTAAACACCTTAGCAGTGTTGGCAATCTTAACTCTATACTTATTGAGAAATGCACATTCAAGAAAAATAAAGCACTAATATGTTATTTCTATTCATAAACTAGCCATGCAATCAAATACTTCTCCTCAACATATAATTCTGTGCACACAGAGGAATTCCACACAGTATTTGACATTAATGGATTCCACCAAATGTGCATTTGGGTTTCTGTACGTTTGGACATTTTTGTTGCACTATAACTTGCCAAACAGATAAATGTCCAACAGTCAGCATAACACATGCAGTGACTTGGTGATCACTTCATAGTTTATTGATAACAGAATGCAGTCACATTTATCCATTTAAGCTTCCTGATATAAATAAAGATATCCATATTCCTACTTTCACCCATTGAAATCAAGTCAAGAAATTACTAGATAAAGTAAATAGTTTCTGTACTTTATTTAACCTGAACTTTTTATGTTTTTTTATTACAATAACTAAGGAAAGCTTGGCAACAAAGTTAAAAGAAAAAAAGGAAAGAAAATAGATGAGTGGTAAGGAGTTTCAAATGCAAGACCAGGATCGTCTGACTAAGCAAGACAAGCTCCTTTTCAGCATATGCTCAGTTAGAAAAGACATAAGTTATGATATATATATATATATATATATATATATATATATATATATATATATATATATATATCTATATATATATATATATATTAACTGGTGTGTATGACTACAGCTCTTAAGGTCCTTGCGTTTGCTTACCTAGCATTGCTGCTAAGTCGTTATGTTCTTATATTGAACAATTTAATCCTACATCATGATTATAACATGTTTATGCCTATATTGTTTAAAAGAATTGCATAAATATTAGCAAAATGGATAGACATGCATCAATGTGGTTTTGTGGAAGGGAGACAAACATTTGAGAACATTGATACAGCAATCTCTTCAATGAAATGCCCACACGGAGTAAACGCTCCAACCAAAAAAGCCATGCACGTAAATGTAAAATAAAACAAATATGGTAGGAGCGATACACAGTAGATCCACCAAAAGTTCATTTAACGTCCCCGAAACTTCAATAGTCCAAGTGTACAGTATAGCTATAAACAATACTGTAACAAAACAAAACGACTCGTTCAGTACAAGGACGGTTTATTTTAAGACATCTATATATATATATATATATATATATATATATATATATATATATATATATATATATGTGTGTGTGTGTGTGTGTGTGTGTGTGTGTGTGTGTATGTATATATGTATATATGTATGTATATATATATATATATATATATATATATATATATACATATAATATATATAGATAGACATATACATATATAGATAGATAGAGAGAGGCTGTATCCCATACATTATATCTAAGGAACTTTTCGTCTAATCACAAAACGTCTGCTAATTAATCTAAATCCTATTTAATCTAAAACACATTTAGCCAAATCACATTACATCTAAAACTTCATATACATCAAATATTCCTCCAGAGCGTAAAAATACTTACTACGCAGTCACACAACTCAGACAAAAGAGTAAACACTATGCACACTACACACAGTAAATCACAGATTTGTGGGTGGGCATTAACAAGGTACAAACAGAGCAATAGACTAATTTGCCTTGTAATTCCTATCATCCGAACACATTAAACCACACCAACATTATTTCTTAACAGAATACTGCACATTTCTATCAAATGTGATCAAGCTAAATGCATTTTAGACTAAATGAGTCTTACATCAAATTTTAATACAGTTTTGCTTTAGAGTAAATGAGCTTTAGATGAAATGTCACATACCCCTATATATTTTTTTCAGCAGGAAAAGTTTTGGGCAATAATCGATAACGAGCTGAAGAAGTTGTCTGGGAAGGAGACAGCATAAGGGATTTGGGATAAGTTGATTCTTCAATAGAAGGTGATTTAGGGGTTCCTAATTTGAAGTGATATTTTACAGTCGTACAGCTGAGGTTTATGTATGTAACACAACCAGATGGATGCAGGTCATATTGAAAACTTATAATGATGAAACAGGGAGGAAATATGAGAGATAAAAACAGAGACAGACTAGCATTTTGGATGTAATTCTGTAAAAAAAATAATTATGTCTCTGTTATAGACACTTCACATGTATGGAGTGTCTATGCCAGAGAATTTAACACCAGAGAATACGAATTCCCTAATACTGGGTGATTTTAACTACCCTGCCATTAACTGGGAAAACTACTCGTGTCCCAACACCTTTGCGCAACGGTTATTGGAATTCATAAATTCCAATGCCCTGGATCAACTAATCCATAGTCCCACCAGGGGCTCCAATATCCTAGACCTGGTCATTACCAACATGGGAAATCAATGCTCTATACCTATGGTCACCCTCTCATTAGTCAGGTCTGACCATAAGCTAATCACACTTAACATCCACATCCCACCCCCACCCCCCCAGTAAAGAAACCACCATAAAAAAACTTCTCCAAAGCCAACTTCATGCTACTCAAGTCAGAAGTGACAAACTTCATAACACCCATGCAGACGGGAACTGAAAGTTCAACTGCTGAATCCTACACTAAGGCACTGTACGAGCACATCCACTCATGCATGAATCGTGCCATCCCAAATAGAACCAAAATGCTCTCATCCAAAAAAAGGAAGCCAATCTGGTGGTCCCCTGCCATAAACAAACTTTACAACAAAAGGAAGAAACTTTTGCAGAAAAGAGGAAAATCCCAGGATGCAAAAAACTCCCTTACTAGCCTCAGTAAGAAATTGAGATGCCTCACAAAATCTTCCAAAGCTAGTTACGAAAATAAAATTGCCAAAGATTCCAAAGACAACCACAAAGCATTCTATAACTATGTCAAGAATCTAAATGGCAATGCTCAGATCTGCTCTGAGCTAAAACAGAATGGCATTAAATATACTGATCCAAAGGATATTTCCAATATCCTGGCAGATCGATTCAGTGCCAACTTCACCCCCCTCTCACCCCCTAAATGGCCCATCTCAATACCGGAAGATTGCCAAATTCCAGTAATAACGGCCACACAGGTACAAAACGCACTCTCTAAAGCCAAGAATACAGCATCCATGGGACCAGATGACATCCCAGGCTGTGTACTACATGAACTACAATATGAACTGGCACCTCACCTAAGTGTCATGTTTAATCATAGCCTCACCTCAGGTTTCGTGCCCACTGAGTGGCGCAGAGCTACAGTTATCCCAATCCACAAGGGGGGATCCACCTTGGATCCCGGAAACTACCGTCCCATCAGTCTGACAAGCCTTATCTGCAAGGCCATGGAGCGTATTATCATGGAACTTATAAACAAAGACATTGGCAACCTTCAAACACTGGACCCCACCCAGTTTGGGTTTGTGAAGTGCCGATCTTGTCTCCTGAACCTGATTGACTTCTTTGAATCAGTCTCCAGAGCCATGGGCAAGGGTAAGGTGGTCCACACAGCCTATCTAGACCTTGCCAAGGCCTTTGACACCATCCCCCACTCTGGAATCATAGATAAACTTACTAAGTTGGGCATTAATCCCTATGTCACCCAATGGGTTGCTAAATGGCTTACTGATAGAACCCACACTGTAAAAGTAGCCTTCTCCAAATCCAACTCCAGAAAAGTGACAAGTGGAGTACCTCAGGGTTCAGTCCTGGGGCCGCTCTTGTTTGGCATCTACTTCTCTGAAGTACAGGTCAACACTAAGGGACTCTGGCTAACAAAGTTTGCAGATGACTGCAAACTGGGAGCCATTATTGAATCCCCAAATGATGTGGATACTCTACAAAAGGGCCTTACAGAAACAGATGCTTGGTGCCAGAGCCATGGGCTCAAGCTCAATGCCAAGAAATGTATTGTTATCCCCTTTGGGAAAAACATGTATCCATGAATTACCATATAGGTGGCAGTACACTAAACACAGAAAGTGTGATAAGAGACTTAGGGACACAGGTGGACAGTGGTCTCACCTTCGATAACCACATCGCCACAACAGTCAAGAAATCCTTCTATGTGGCACACCTCATCACGAAGGGCTTTTCATCCAGAAAAAAGGAGGTCATTGTCCCACTGTACTCATCCCTCATTAAACCCATTATAGAATACAACGCCCCATTTGGTATGTACCTCTCAAGACATCTGCAACAACTGGAAAGGCCTCAGAAATACCTCACTAAAAGAATCACAGGCCTAAAGCAGATGCCCTATGCTGACCGCCTTAAAAAACTCCAGCTATACTCTGTCACATATCGTCTACTCAGAGGCGATCTCTGCTTAACATACAAGGCCATGTCAAACCCAGAGCTGTTGGACATGCTACACTTAAAGAAATCCCAATCCCTCAGAGCTACACGGTCCAGGGATCTAAACCTTGTCATCACAATAAACAAAACATGCTGGAGGGATAGGTTCCTGACCCAGAAACTCCCCAGACTCTGGAATAGATTGCCCATACATGTCAAGCAGAGTGCCTCTTTGGACCTCTTCAAGAGGAACCTTGACGATTGGATGGGAGAAAGGAAATTCACCCCAGGGATCACGTCAGTCGCCCTGCTAGACAGGGGTCCAGGAAAGTAAATAATGTGGGAAGAAATAGCCAGGGAATTGTTATGGCTAGGCTTGTATAGGCCCTAGGGCTGATAGCCTAGTACCAACCTATGAACCTAAGATACATATCTGTCTCTTCAACATGTATTTATTTTTGTATTTATTTTATATTTGTTGACTGTGTTTGTCCGACTGGGCTACAAATGCTCATTTTCAGCGGAGGCCTGAGGAGAAAAGCTCCAACAGAAAATAGAAATTGTACATATTAAATACATATAGAAATGAATTCATCAGTACCACAAATTACTGCATTACAGTGCCACACACATTACATTCATCAGTACCACACATTATTGCATTACAGTGTCTTACATTAAACTGTGGCAAGTGAAATACGTAGAAATACATTCATCAGAGGGATACATTCATAATTATATGCATAATAGTGAAATAGTTACATAGCTGAAATATTTTACTAGTTATGTTTGTACAGTGATGTACCAAGAGGAGAAGATAAAATAGTAAGTTTGTTTATTGAAGGGAAGGAAGAGAGAAGAGAAATAGAAGGTTATAGGGGAGTGTTTACGGGGATAATTACATTGGAAAGTCCATTTTTCATGATTTTTTTGCAGCGGTTTTGAAGTTATTGGGATGTTCAAGGGATCTTATATCTAGTGGTAGGCTATTCCAGGCCTTGGAAGGGTTAAAGCTATAGACTAGGTGACCCATTTTGGTCCTTGGTTTGTAGATTTATAGTAGGCCTTGTTCAGAACTGCTGAGTAATCTAATGGGTAGGTAATAAGAGATTAGAGATGAGATAGTTGGACAGAAAGAGGGTTTGTAGAGAATGGAGTGAATAATCTGAAACTGATTATACTGAAGCAGGTTAGGTAATTCTAGCCAATTTAGTTCTTTTAGTGAGAGACAGTGATGGGATTTGTAAGAATTTTGGGCAGCAAATCTGGCAATCCTGTTATAAACTGTTTCTAACTTGTTTAGTAGTCCAGTGTTAAGGCTGGTGAGAATTTGGGAGCTATAAAGTAAAGTGGGTAAGAGGTAGGCATTTGCAAGGGTTAGTTTTGCTGTTTTGGTAAGATATTTTTTGTTTCTATAGAGGAGACCTAGCTTGAGATGTGTTTTTCGGATACAATTATTGACGTGTAAATCAAAGGTTAGTCTGTCATCAATAGTAACACCTAAGAAATTTGTACTGGTGTCCACCTGTATTTGAGTATTATTTTGTGACAGTATGGAGAAGGAAGACTTTATGTGGTTAAGAGTAGTAATTTGGTTTTCTATGGCTTAAGGATAAGTTGCTTTTAAGATCGCCAGTTTTCTATAGAGTTAAAAGAGGACTGTGTGTCTGATTTTAGTTGGGTTGGTGATTCAGCAATAGTGATAAGTGTAAAATCATCTGCGTATTGTATCAGTGAGGATCCAGGACAGGAAGAGTAGAGAAGGTTGGTAAAGATGTTAAAAAGAAGGGGCCAAAGGATGGAGCCTTGTGGAACACCCATTTTAATAGGAAGAAGAGGGGAGAAAGCTGAGAGCCATTTGCTGATTGGAGTCTCTCAGAGAGATAGCTGTTAAACCAAGATATGGTGGATGGCGGGAAGTGTAAGTTTGCTAATTTAAGGAGAAGAAGTTTATGCAAGACTGTATCAAAGGCTTTATAGAGGTCAATGAAGAGACAGGAAATAAGTTTGTTACTGTCTCTAGCTAGTGATACAGAGTTTAGGAAAGACAGGAGAGCTGTTGTAGTGCTGTGCATGGGACAAAAGCCATGTTGGGTAGGTGTGAGTAAATTTTCTTGCAGAAAGTAGTATAAGACTTGATTGTGTATACATTTTTCCAGAATTTTGGAGAGTGGTGAGAGTATTGCTATGGGTCTAAAATTAGTTATATCTGTAGAGTTTCCTCCTTTGTGTATTGGAAGGGTGTAAAATTGCTTCCAGATGGAAGGGACCGTGGATTCCGTAATAGAGTGGTTTATTAGAATAGAAGCTGGGAAAGCAAGAACATCAGCAGCAACCTGAAGGAATACGGAGGGAATGTTGTCTACCGATGTGGAGCAAGGTTTTAATTTAGATAGTCGAGTTTTAATATAGTTAGTGGAGACAGGTTTGAGGGAGAAGGTAGAGGTAGTGTTACTACTGATAGAAGAGTTTGAGCTATTAGGTCTATTATTGTTGGTGGGATGGTTTGTGTCTTGATTTAGTAATTTGGATATTGAGTCTATAAAGTAGTTGTTCAATATGGAGGCAGTTTCCTCAGGTGTTTTGTCAGGATGAGGGTTAGGGGAGGCTTGTGTACCTGGGTACTACCTGGGTGTAGTATTTGATTTACAGTGCCAGAACTGTTTAGGGTTGGATTTAAAGACAGAAAATGGATTATTATAAAAGTTTTTCTGATCTTTATTTATGTGACTTTTGGCAAGATTTCTAAGTTCTTTATATTTTTGGCGGTCTGGTTGATGTTTAGTTTTAGTCCAAATTTTCCATGATCTGTCTTTATTTATTAGTAGTGCACGTGTGTTTACGGTCAGCCACGGGGCTATGTTAGACTTTATGTGTACTGTTCTAAGGGGTGCCAAAGAATTTAAAATACTAAGGAAAGTGGAGTTAAAAAAGTGGACAGCTTCATCCAAAGGGAGTAGTTTTAAGGGATTCCAGTTCACAACATGTCCTGTTTATGTTGTAAGCAAAATTTTGGAATTTACATCTAGTAGTTCTGATACTGTTCCTTTTTCAGATGTGCAAAAGGTTCATCAGAGCATGGTTTAGAGATGCCTTGTATGCCAGACATAGATCGCCACTCAGTAGTCTATAGGTGACCGAGTAAAGAGATAGGTCTTTTAGGTGATTCACAAAGGACACTGTCTTTATGCACTGTATTCTTTTTGTAAAGAACTTTTGTGGACATTCCAGTTGCTGCATGTGTCTGATCAGGTGCATATCCAAGGGGGCATTATACTCAATGCCAAGTCTGATAAGGGCTGAGTATAGTGGTACCATGACTTCCCTGGCCCTAGATGCTATGCCCTTACTTATAAGTGGAAAAACAAAGAACAATTTCCTTACTACCTTGGACACATGTTGGTCAAAGGCCAGGTTACTGTCTACATGTGTTCCCAGATCCCTGACTAGTGTGTCAACTCTTAGGGGTGTTTTATTGATGACATAGTTTCCTGGTTTGGCCAACTTCCCAAAAGGTACTATAATGCATGTCTTGGCATTGAGTTTTAAGCCATGGCGCTGGCTTCCGTCATTTGTCTGAAACAGACCTTCTTGTAAGATCACGGCCAGCCTTAGGCATAGGCGAACTAACCGACCGCTTAGGGCACCGTAAAGGGCAGCCTCTTAAAGGGCACAGTTTTTATTTATGTGTGTTTATTTTAATTAACAAAGTTTGCATTTTTCTCAGCGCCCTGTTAAAGTGTAACTGGAAGCTGGAACCATGGGGGAGGGGGGGGGGAGCGCCCTCCCACTTACAGCTGCAGGTTGGCCAGGACATTTATAAAAAAAAAAAAAAAAAAAAAATCTTTTCTTCTTGGTATGATAGTCTTCTGTAAGGAGGAATGTGAATGTGCATGCGTCACGACATGTTTGGGCGTTTGGTTTAGAAAGGTTCTGTTCCCCTCCTACCCTCCACTTGGTTTGAGAAAAGTAAGCATCTGTAAGAGTGGCTTTTGGTGTTATTGAAAAGAGTTACGATGAAGTTGTTGCAGGGTCAGTCTATGAGGCCAGTAGGGATTAAAGCAGATGCTTTTGCCAAAGTTTTCTGTAAGGCCTGGCAGGTGATATAAACAACAGAAAGGGGGACTTATTAAGCTATGTGCTAGTCAAACTGCACCTTCTTTTGCAGGCTATATGGGGTAGGCAGGTAGCCCAAGGGAGGTGCTGGAAATTTAGCCACTGCTGTCATTGAGGAAATAAAATACTAGACTACAACTAGCAGCTCTTTAACAGCTCATAGTTTTAATCATCTCTGCTGACTGCATGTTGGTTGGCATACTTTCCAACTTTTGATAGGTATTTCACACACACACTCGCAAAGCAGTAGAGGTGGTCATCATCATGTAGGAGTAGTTTGTAGCTCTCTTGGTAAACATAATTGATTTGAAAAGTGAAAACCCAAAGGAACAGAAAACAACAGCAGTAATCCAAACAGCTTCGGACAACAGCAGTAATCCAAACAGCTTCAGTAAAGTCCAAAATTGTTTATTGTATAAGCGCTTTCATAATGTTACACATTACTTCATCAGACAAACATAACAACCCCAACTTCAGTTTAAATACTAAATATTCAATACAATTTATCAATCCCAACTCAGTAAATTCCCTCCCAAACTTCCATTTAATCACAGAACAATTGGAAACTAATGTTTATTATAACCCCCCCCCCCACTTTTTCATCTGACATTCTTGTAATAGGCAACTTCATACAATAAATAACAGATACATGAATTAAAAAATATACATAAAAAACATATCAGATTAATTAATATTATTGTCTTAATTTCCTAGCTTTTAGAACAGGTTTTAAAGGGACACAATCGTTCAAACCAGACCCCCGATGTGCCCCTAATCTCAGGATCCACTGAAGCTCAACACTTTCAATGTCATTTACTATATCACCCAATCTCTTACTCTCCGACTATACATGCAACACCTGAAATAAAAAAGTATGTGACTCCCCCTCTGTTAGTGTGTGCTTAACTACTGCACTATAATCCTGCCCCTTCTTATAACACTATATGTGGTCCCTGATCCTTTCCCTAACACGTCTGTTGGTTTTACCTACGTAAAACTTAAAACAACAGACACAATGTGCAACATACACAATATTCTGTGTATTACAATTAGCTCCCACCCTCAAGTGCCATAAATGTCCACTATCTGGGTGCCTAAAGAATCTGGACTCATCAACATGTGTGCAATATAAACATGCTCCACATTTTCTGGTCCCAACTTCTAATGGACCTATACTATCACAAGATCTAGGTTAACAGAGTTGCTGTTTGAGATTCTTTCTTTTCTTGAAACTATATCTGGGTTTATTGTCCACTAACTCACCCATCCTATCATCCACAGTTAAGATGTGGCAATTCCTACTTATTATTTTCTTAATTTCATCTACCCACTTGGTAAAAGTTAATACCACAGGAACTGTTTCTTGATTAAGATGAACCCCTCTTCTGAGTCTATTAAGGTCCGAAAAGTAGGTGGTACCATGACCTCTCCTTTCATTCGTTGCTTTCCCACGCATTTTTCCTATATCTTGTCGCTTGTATCCCTGTTCAACAAAAGCTTCCTCCAAAGAATTTAATTTTTTCATAAAGTCAGTATTCTCACACGACAACCTAGAGGCTCTCAGGCCTGGACCTTCCACTATGTGACCAAATATGTGTGTGTGGGGGGTGTATACTTGTTCTAAACAAGAAGAATGGGCAATAGCACTCTCTCCTATGTAGTTTCATAGAAATACCTCCTTCATCCTTTATAACTGTCACATCCAAAAAAATCAATGGATTGTAATGACAGCTGACAAACCGCAGAACCTCTTGCTTTGAGGCAACAACATTAACAGCTGCACCACTGTGCCACCCGAAGTCAAAGAACTCCAAAGCTGTTTTGTGAAACTGTCATTTTCCTTGTTGATGATTGGGTCATTCACACTAAATCCTTAAAAGACAGGTCATAGTTTACCAATATCTGATTCTACACCTCTTGTGTCTCTCTGTCATGGTACTGTTGACCAGAATGTCATCAATTATTTTTTTTTTTCAGTCTAGGAATTCCATGAATAACTTCTTGTTCATTGTTTTGAAAGACTTCCATAGCCGATGAAATTCCAAAAATAACCTTTATGTATTTTCATAGCCTGGCATGAGTTGAAGAAGTCTTGTTTGATTAGGATTCAGAAGCACATTTTAGCTGAGGATATCTCTTATTCTTCCTTCACCCAGCATCTTAAAATACAAGAGAAATTGAGAGAAAAGGATGACAGAAGTCTTTCTTTGCAAGTTAAAACATTTTTGTATGCTTCTACTCCCATTTCCACAGACCTGCAATGCACAATACACTCATGTTTTCTGCTTCCACATACATACATACATACATCAATACCTAGGTGCAGCACAATGCATTGTTTGGCATTCTGAAAGAGTCATAAACATACAATTCCCTGCTGTACTGACTGATGACCTCCACCAGCAAGTGTCAGCAGTAGGACAGGAGTGTTACCTCCTCCCCCCCATGGATCTGAAGCAGAACCAGCTGGTCACTACAATTCTCTCGCTCCAATGCAACTTATAAAGCAACCAGTCCTGCTAACCAAACCCAACCTACAGAGATTTAGTTATGGTTCCAGCCCTCTGCCTCTTTAAATCATCAGGATTTTTTTAGTTTTGACATTGTTAGTATGGGACAGAACTATGAAATCTGAACATCAGCTTTCTCAATAATCCTGCTGGCTACTTAGTACTGCCATCTATGTTTTATATTCTTGACAAAATGAAAATGTTTGTCCTTTTATAATTTCTCCAAGACTTTTGGGTTTCTAATACCATGACATGAATGGACCCCATTCCTAAGTCAAGCTATTATTAAAGTTCATGAAATTAGTATTGTTTCAATCTTTGATGTTAATTTATTTATTTATTGTTTATTTATTGGCATTTGTTGACCGGGAAAGTTCACTGGGCAAGCAAACCCTTTTTCAGTGGAGGCCCGGGGAGAGAAGCTCCATATTTATACAAACAACAAAGCAATACAATAGAGAAGTACAAATCTGGGAGAAAGGCTCCACAGTTAAGACAAACCACTATTACATAACCACATAATTGCAAAGCATATGTTATAAAAGTTACTATACATGCACCATATTGCAGGTAAGCTGTATTGCAGAGAAAGCAAATAGTGATGTGCAATAATAACTTTTTAATCAAAGGAGTCGATTGAAAACATAGGAGGTATTAGAAAGGAAGAATATCAGCTTTCTCAGTTATCCAGAAGTGCTAACATCAACATGAGGTTGTTCCAAGAGTTTTATTTACTTGAAACTATATTTATGCATTTTCCACATTTTTCCTTCTCATCTGATCCTTCACCTTATATTCTTTCTTTTGTGTTGTGGCACATTCAGTTGCTGCCTGATTTTTTCTACTTCTGGTCTGATTTCCATTCCCCTTGACACCAATATGTTTCTGCTAACCTAAGCAGGGAGGTCATCTTAGATTATTCTCATCATGTTTTAAAACGTTCACTAGGTTTGGATCTTGTGAGGTCAGCAGATATGTATGCAGTCCTAGGATTGCTGATCTATACATGTAATCAGTTTCAAGGAAGCTCATACCTCCTTCAGAATGGGGAATGTATAATCTTGGTATACACTGATTTTTATAAATCATTTGATAATCATGAGGCATTCTTCTTGTTTTCCCATCCAACCGATCCATCACTTTTTGCGGTCAGTCAAATCATGCCAAAACTGTAAGTTAGGACAGGAAGAGCAAATTGGTTTATAGCTTGGACTTTGTTCCTAGATGTCAACGCTGTTTTCAGTATTAATTTTAGTCTTAAATATTCCTTACTAAGTTTTATTCACATCTGTTCATGTTTTATTATTGATCCTTCATTTCCCAAATATTTATATGCTCCTTCTTGCTCAAATTCTTTTATATCACATTCCTATCACAAACTGTTTTCTTGGTGCTACAGCTTTCCTGCTTTAATGGTTGCTTTTGCACATTTATGAAGATCAAATGACATTGTTATATCATCTGAAAAAGTTTTGACCACTTGAAGTTGTGCTTTCAATTTGTCATCTAATAAATTATACAGTTTTAAATCATCCACAAAAAGAAGATGAGAAGTCTACACTTTGTTATTTTCTTGAAGCCAAATTGTAGCCATCACTTAATATGTTGAGTAGAAAGCTTAATGGATTAAGGGCAAGACAAAAGATCAGCGGTGACAAAAGAGTCACTCTGGAATATCCTCCTTTGAATTCTTATCCCTATAATAATAATTTGTCCTTTATCATGCCTTAACTGCAAAGTGGTTTGCCACTATTTCATAGTCGCTGTAATGTAATCGATCAGTGTAGGGCGTATCTTTCACATTTTTAAGCACTCCTTTATACATGAATGCGGGATACTGCCAAATGCCAGACAGTCCCAATAGTAGTAGAAGCAATGGGTCTTATAAAAAAAATCTACAATCATATTTAGATATGTTACCAATGCATGCAACTCCATACGAATTGCAGAAGGAGTCATTACTGGGCACATTGTGGGCGCTGCGAAGACCACTTCTGGCTGACATCAAAGATTGAAACAATACTAATTTCATGAACTTTAATCATACTTTGACTTAGGAGTGAAACCCAAAATATTTGGAGAAATTAAAAAAAGGGTGTTGAATAGATTAGAGAGGAAAACAAGAAGGATGCTTCATGCTCACCAAAGGATTTATAAAAATTAGTGCATACCAAAATTATATATACCCCATTCCAAAGGAGGTATAGGCCTTCTTGAAATTGATTACATGTATAGATCTGCAATCATGGGACTGCATACATATCAGCTGGCCTCACAAAACCCAAACATAGTGAAAGTTTTGAAGCATGAGGAGAATAAGTCTAAGATGACTTCTCTTCTTAGTCTAGCAGAAGCATATCGGCATCAGGCAGGAATGGAAATCAAACCAGAAGTAGATAAAAATCAAGTAGCAACTGAACGTGCCAAAAAACAAAAGAAAGAGCATAAGGTGAAGGATCAGATGAGAAGGCAAGAAATGTGGAAAATGCATAAATATAGTTGCAAGTATAGAAAACTCCTGAGAGAATCTCATGCTGATCAGGATCAAGCACAGAAATGGTTAAGGAGAGGTGAATTCAAACCAAAAGATGAAAGGTTAATATTGGTGGCCCATGATAGTGGGCTATGTACACATTGGTTTACAAAGTCTATTAAACATATGGCAGAAGCAGACTAATGTAGGTTTTGTAAACCAGAATTGGCAACAGTCACACACCTTGTTGCTGGTTGTGATATACTAATGGAAGGACTGTATAATGAAAGACATAATAGAGTGGCTAGACTGTTGCACTGGGGATTGTGCAAACATTATGGTATTGAAGTAGCTGAAAAAAAATGTAAATATGAGCCACAAAGCTTCATAGAAAATGATGAAGTCTAAATCACATGGGATCACCCAATACCAACAGTTCAAAGATAGATTTAAGAAAATGAGATATAGTGGTACATGAAAAGAAGACAAAAGCAGCATTGATAATTGAAATTGCTACACCCAGCAACTACAGTGTTTACATACAGAGAGACACACAGTCACAAAATATCAGAATTTGCAGGCAGAAATGAGAGTGATGTTAAACAAGGATACCCAGATAGTTCTAATAGTAGTAGGAACAATGGATGTTATAAAAAGAATCTACAGTCTTAGATATGTTACCAATACATGTAACTCCATATGAATTGCAAAAGGAGTCATTACTGGCCCATTGTGGTTGCTGCCAAGAGCACTTCTGGTTGACATCAAAGATTGAAACAATACTAATTTCATGAACTTTAATCATACTTTGACTTAGGAATGGGGTCCATTCCTGTCATGGTATTAGAAACCCAAACAATTTGGAGAGATTAATAAGAGTCCAAATGGAGAGATAAGTCAGCAAGCAAAGTAGATTAGTATTGCTTGAAATGAATTCATCCTTAAGTCTTGGTGAGTACCTTCACAAGGTAGACCCTGTTTTTCACAAAACAACTCACCAAGACAACACTGATATATAGATTGTATTTTATATAGCATATATCATGGATAAAGAAGTAGGTTAAAAAATAAAAAAGATAGCTGTGTGCACAAGACTCAGGATAAAAAAAAAATGCCCAATCCTGGTAGGCACACTGGTGCTAGGTCTGGAAAACAATGACAGTGTAGAATCCTCAGGACATGGAAACATTCCTACAATGGGGCTAGGCCAGGCCGAGGGGGAAGAGGGCCCCCCCCCCATTGCAGAAAGAAGTAGATTAAGAGAGAAATTAGAGAAAAGAAAAATACTTCCACAAGAAATACTGCAGAATCTTCTAATAAAAATGTGTGTTTATTAATACAACAGATATACAAAAAACAATATACAGACCAAGAAACCTTGGGCCGTTTGGAAAAAGAAACAACTGAGGAAGTGTGAAAATATAAAGAACAAAATCTAGAGACTTTTGAAAGGTATAAAGAAGAAATATGAACATGGGAAAGAAAGAGAGATCTGATATGGTGCAATATTTATGGAAAGGAGAAAGCTAAATTAATCAACATAAAAAGTCAGTCCCAAAAATATTCAAAGAAAAATACAGGCAAATTTCACAATAAAAAAATAAGATCACATAGAGGGAATGTAGACAGAAGATTAGTAAAGTAGACATTAAAAAATAGAAGTTGAAGTCATGGAATACATGTGAAGCGATGTATTTAATGTTCGTAAAAATCTACTTGCCAATCATTAGCGGACCGGAGTTCCGCTGTGGTGACCCCTAACCGGGAAAAGCCGAAAGACACAACAACAAATGTAGAAAGTCTAAAACATGTTAAATCACAGCATGATTGAACAACGAGTCCCCAAAGTAAGGAGAAACAGGAGGAGCAAAAGACATTTGAAGAAGAAATATTGACATGGGAAAGAAAAAGAGATTTAATACGATGCAATATCTATGCAAAAGAGAAAGTAAAACTAATTAATATAGAAAGAGCAGCACCAAAGATATTTGAAGAGAAATACAAGAAAAGGCATCCGGACATGGAAAATTTTGCAATACAAAAAATAAGAAAATAAACAGAAAAGTAGTAAGGAAGATTAGCAATGGAGAAGTTAAAGAAATAGAAACTGAGGTTATGGATTACCTGTGAAGTGAAAGGTTTAGTGTAGAAAATCTAACTCAGATAACATCACAGCAGTATACAGCAATGGATCCTCAAATTAAGGAGAAACCAGTGGAGCAGGAAACATCTAATCAGTTGCTATATGAAGGCACTTTGGAGCCTTCCATAGCAAACCAGTACAACTATTCAGGTGGAGTTGCACAGCAAAGGAAGGAACAGAAAACTGTGGCAACTATGACACAGTCAATGTGAAGTGATAGCCCAGCGAGTTCACATGTGAAAGAGCAACGAATGATACAGGATGAAACAGAAGAGAATGTCACACAGGAAGATGCTCTGGAACTTTTTATAGAATGCCCGCAGGAAAAAGAGGACAAAGAACATGCCTTCAGTTTAGAAGAAAATGATCTAAGAGAAGAGTTGCTTGATATACTAGAGATGGACAGACATATTAGGATCAATGAAAGAAATAGGCTATAGAAAGGCAATAAAATCCCAAAAGTTAGAAGTTTGATAAATAAACACAGTAATTAGGACTGTCCATAGAGATTCATGCAATTATAACATGAGTAAATAGGATATATTACTGTGCAGCTAAATTAATAACAGATGGACCCCAGGATTCAATAAACTCTATGCAGGAAGAGTGCTACTCCTGCACAGAGTAGTTCATGTCTGTTTAGCCTTAGCTTTAACAGCAGCACTCTTTGCTTATTCATGAAGGTGCGCTGCTGTAATGGCTAAATGGACACGAACAGTAAATGATTTCTGGGGGCGTGTTTAAGCAGTGCATAGACATCGAACATGCCCCTGCACTCAGAAAGTCCAATACAGCATTTTCAAACAGTATTTCAATGTCCACGGGCACTAAAATGAAATTAAAATGAGCATTTCAGTGTCCTTGGACATTGAAATAGCTAGGGGAGCAAGAATCAATGCAGGGGGTTGTGTGACAGGTTCTGTCACACAAACCCTGCATTGCAAAAGTGCCATATGGCCATAGCCATTAACTGCACAGGTTTTTGATGAATGCCCAGATGCCTGTATCGCATACATCTCACCCTCCCAGAGCAATAAAGCGATAAATAATGGGGGGACAAAGCCACAAAAATAGGGACACATTTTAAATATTGCACTGACAAACCTGAAAGCTGATAGAATAAAAAGGTTTGCAGTAGCACAGACATCCTGCAGGGTATGAAGACTGAAACACAAATGACTGCCATGTGAAAGCACCATACAGCCATAGCCATTAACTGTACATGTTTCTGCAGAATGCCCAGATGCCTGCCTCGTATACATCCCACCCTCTCAGAGCAATAAAGCAGTACAAAGCCATAAATAATGGGGGTACAAAGCCACAAAAATAGGGACACATTTTAAACATTGCACTAACAAACCCAAGAGCTGATAGAATAAAAGGTTAACATTAGCACAGACCTCCTGAAGGGTATGAAGACTGAAACACAAATGTCTGCCATCTGACAGTGCCATACAGCCAAACTCCTCAACTGTACAATTGTCTGCAGAATGCCCAGATGCCTGCCTCACATACCTGTCAACCTCCTAAAGTAACAAAGCTGTACAAGGCCATAAATAATTAAAAATTATTTTTTCCCTACTAAGGTATGTTTAAGTGGGGTCTATATTAGAACACCGAACTTTCAAAATTTCGAGTGTTCTAATATTGACCCATTAAAATATCGAAGAGGTGAGGTGACTGTGCGATAGTGACAGACCTTAGGGTTAGGGTTTGGGTTAAGGTAAGTGGATAGTTAGTGGTGTATGTACAGTTTAGTGTAGGGTTAGGTGTAAGAGTTTAGGTGTATGTGTGTGGATTGCTGTTTGTTTGGTGAGCTTGTGTTGTGTGTATGTGTTTTGGAACAGCAAATTTGTTCCCTAGAAAAAAATTTGCTGTTCTGTATGTTCAATGTTTTAAATTTTCGATTAATAGGGTTCAATATTAGAACACTCAAAATTTTGAAAGTTCGGTGTTCTAATATAGACCCGTTTAAGTGTAGCTGACTGGGTGTGCACTTTATGGCCCTCTGTCCAGCATTGCTTAAACACCCCAGAGGAGATAAATAAAAATATATAGCTAAAATCCTAACAACAGGATAGCAAAGTAGTTAGAGTCCTGGCTTTGTATGCAGACATTCATGGCTTGAGTACCAAGACAGGCACGTTATTTTTACATAGGAAAGCAGTGTTAAAATTATTATTTTTTTTTTTGTAAATGATGTAGTACCTGATATTTGTCAACCAGGGTAGTGTACTGGTCTAAAATAGAAGTGTAAGTCCATATAACATGTGAAACAACTCATGTATACACAAGTGTCCCATACAGTATAGTCACCCCCCTTGGTAATGTAAAGAAAGCACATAGATGGATGTCCTGTAAAGTAAATCATATACACTTACTAAATGAAGTCATTATTCTAATATATCTAAAAATTGAAAGTGAGCAATGATTAGCAGTTCTCATCTGTTCTTAGCCAGTTTAAGCAATGCTTAGATATGAATGCTAAGTAACAGTCAGCTCAGCTAAGTGGATTTGTGCACTAAGCAGTGCTCAACAATTTCTCCTTTAAGCATTGCTAAAATTGGCTTAGCGGGTTTGCTCACCACTAAGCTGTGCTCAACATTTTCAAAATTGACCAATGATGGCAAAGGATGAGAATATGGCCTTATTCAAACCTCACAGGGGGGGAACACAGCCAGTACCTGTTATAGTTCAACCTGTGCAGGGACCATGGCTGGCATATATGAGGGTTTGCACTTTAGGGTGCAGCGCTGAGGCATTGCGGAGTCCAGGGTCATGGCTGGACTCCTCATAAGTAACGATGACAAAAGACTGCTGCATGGCCAGTACCAGGGCTCACAATATAGAGCAGAGGCCTAGGACCATCCCGCCCATGATCTCACCAGTGTTACTGGCATCCCCCAAATGGTGAGCAGGTCCAGCACCACTATGCTAACATAAAGCAGAGGAAGGGGGTGCTTTTGGACCAGTGGACCCAAGATGCCAGGGACAACTGTGCTCCAGCAGTTTGTAATTATCACAGATATAGTTGTACTAAATTCTAGACTGAGAATATGATAGACAGGTATGCATAATGTTTGTTTTTCTCCCCTACAGCTGCAGCAGAAAGGGTTAGTAACATCAAAGCCCATGTCAACAGACTGCTGAGGCTGCGCCAACAGGCTGGTGAGTAAAAATCTGATTTACAGTATACTGTGCTATTGTGCAAATAACTAAGGAGTGCATTGTGTAGTGCTAGTAGGTATACTGTTACTGTGTTAACTGAATGAATAAAGTATGTCCGACTGATACTGATCTGAAATAAACATCCATAACACATACTGTTGTATTTACTCTGCTATGTCATTGTAGACTTAGAATGGAGCTGTGAAACAAGATATAAATGCCCTGTGTTTACCTTTGCCTTCAGGTAGCAGCTGTATGAAGGATATACTAAAAAACTGTGTAGAACTGTTCAACTCTTGCACCACATGCCTGCAAATGATAGCAGGATACTTGCCGATACATGTCTCTCAAGTGTCATTCTGTCACGGCTAGTGGTCACTGCTGCCAATAACCCTAGACACAGATAGGAAGCCAGTTGAAGTATGCCAGTAGCACACTCACATAACAGCAGTTCAGGGTACACATCCTGTGCCAAATATGTAACCCAGACATGTACGAGTCCTGTCCAGTCATGTACCCAGAGTTGTCACAGTTTGCCCCATACCATTCCAGGCTGACAGTTTAATAGGTATATTTGTGCTACAGAAGCTATGGGTCATAGGTAGATGTAAAGTGAGGGCAGACCTATAGAGTATTGAGCAGTACTGTTGTGGAAAATAGAAGCATAAACAGTTATTAATGGACTTTTTGTCTCTACCCTCACCCTTCATCTGCATCAATAATTATTCATATACTACGGGTATGTTGTTCTCCAAACCTAATGCTAGGACTTGTGTTCCATTATTGTTCATATATTTGATTGGTTGCATGTTAACATACCTTGTTCAAATACAATTGTTGGCGGCCTGTTGCCCTCAATGTTACTGCCATGTTGTTACGATGCATACTGTTGCTCCATTTATGCATGTGTTCTGTTTGCTATGCAACTGTTTCATATCTGTTTTATGAGGTTAATTGGAACACCCACGCATGCTGCTATAACTTATCTTGAAATGTGCTGTGCATGACTAACCAATATATTTTGTAAATGCTCAACACCACAGCAGGTTTGGGAAGGGAGATTCCAGCGGATCCACCTGTCCCGCCACATCTGGCCATGGCACCAGGCCCCAGCATGTCTGGGGCCAAACCCAGGACTTCTTTGTCAGTTGGTCCTGCACAACCTTTGGGTGTAACTACCTCTGGGGACGGCCAGGGCCCGGTCCCCCTGGGAGCGGGTGCGGACAGGAGCCCATCACACCACAGTCAGGTCTGGGGTTTGGTGTGCAGTGCCATTTGAGCAAAGTTGGGTGGGAAGCTAAGCCAGATTGAGGGCCACCTAGCACACCTCAAGGGGCAGACTCCCCCACCTGTCCAGCCCCAAGCACAGCCATCTTCGGGGCCATGAAGGTGCAGTGGTGACTGTCCATGGGTGGGGACTTCAGTCCCTCTGTATCCATTTGGAGGCTCATGGGCTTCAGATTCCCAACCACCCTCCCCATCAAAGGTGTTTACCCCCCTCATGTGTCATATACCACCCCTGTATTCTGTCTTGTCTGTCTAAAAATGCAACCTATCCTACCCAACCTACCTCCCCAAACATGCCTACAACCCTTCCCCAACATCCTACTTTCACCTTAAAAAAAAAGCATCTGTCTCGCAAAAAAAACATTGCCCAATACATAGCTCTAAATTTCTCCCCATGTACAGTGAAACTAACGAATCAACACACAGATTATTCTGCAAATGTCTGTCACCAACAACCCTCCCTGTAGGGTGTGAGGCTGTAAATTCCAAATTCTACAAATTATTCGCAGCTGTTGCTGCAGAAGAAATGTAGACCTATGGTCCTTCCCTACACCCATAATGTACATCCCTAGCTGCTTTTCCTAATGTTTTACCCCCCAGCTTGCCCCAATTTCACCACTTTCCTATCACCATTTTTTCTTTTTCTTTAATGAAAATTAACGTGGGTGTAAACTTGAAGAAGCAGTGTTAACATTGGTTAGCTTAGCACAAAAACCTTGCAAACCCGCTTACAACTGCTTAAAAGTGCCTTAATCACTTGTTCTTCCCAGCAACAAAACAATCAGCTCTGCCAAGTCTTGAGTCCAGTATGGTGTGTATTACAATCACAGCAATGCACCACTACAACATCTGAGCTGCAGGAATGTGCAATGCTTTTACAAACATAGCATGCATTCTGATCATTTAACATTAATGAAAAAAAGTCATCACTTCTAAGTCTGGAACCCAGGACCCTGTGCACTATAATCACCGAAAAATACCATCTGAGCTCTAGGAATTTGTAATGTTTTTACAAACATATCACGCACAACAGTCATTTAATATAAGGGGAAATTATATATCCATAGTACTCTGATATACATATATATGTATATATGAATTCACTTCATAATCTTGAAATAATGAAACATCAAATTTCAGTATCTCAAGACCATGAAACTGAATCCAAAAAACACCAAAACTACAAAACTGTGAAATTCAAAAACCCAAACAAACCACACACACCACACCACACATACACCAAAATACCCACATCACAATTTAAAACACAAAACTACACACATACACAACTCATTCACACATAAGCAGGGGGGACAAGCCCCCTTGCACCCTCCACCCCCCTACTTATATATACTAACTCTGAGATCGCACATACAAGAAACAAAAGCAAACTCACACATGCACTTTCTCCAGTCCCTCACACACCCATCAAACATATCAACATACTCACATACACTCTACCTCCGACTCAAAACCCTTACAAAACACTCAATTACCTGACATAACACCTAGATCCATACATGGCACCGTGCACCATTAATACACAAACCCAGAAACAACGTATCGTAAGTCCATAACTGTGAATTCGAGATATTCAAATTCGCAATTATGAACTTTCGCTATTTTCAACATTTGGCTTTATAGTCTCGAGATACTGAAATTCAACATTTCAGTATTTCGAGATTATAAAGTGTTCCTGTGCCTATAGATACCAATATATATATATATATATATATATATATATATATATATATATATATATATATATATATTCATACATAAATATATATATATATATATATATATATATATATATATATATATATATATATAGATAACCAACCTCTTACTGCAAGACATCTGCAAAAAGCCCGACAAAGTAAGGGGATAAAGGACAAACAATAGTGACATCTTTGAAATATGTCTGTCATACGCGTAGAAGTCTGCTAGAGTGGCATGATTTGCTTTAACATACAATTAAAATTTCAACAGTGTAGCCACTCTGGAATAACTCCTGTTAAACCAACAAATAAATACTTCAATAAAAATTTGAATAAGATGAAGAAACATGGCAGGAAAAATAAAAACTTTTTAATATGGTTAGCGCTTTCACATCACAGATGCTTCATCAGACCATAAAACTCATCAAGTCCAATTCATTTATATACCCCTTAACTCCCAATTAATGACAAAACAATTAAACTTAATTGCAACAATCAACATTAAAAGAGCAAACACACAAATATCCTACTTCATCTATTGCTCATGTGTACACCAACTTAAAATACATATATATAATAATATTTTATCAAAAAACATCATTATTATGTGTATATATATGATATGTAACAATAATAAAACCATCATAAATGCCACATTCTTAAATAGGGTTTAACTGAATTCTATCATTCAACCCTGGTTTCTTCTCAACCTGAAACTGAATTATCCATCTCAATTCTAACTGATTTTTCATATCTCCCAACCTTAAATCTTGATAGACACACTCAACTACTTTAAACAAAAAATGATGTGTTGTACCTTTACATATAATGTGTCTAACCAAGGCACTCCTATCTGACTCTCTATTCCTAATAGCTGTCAAATGCTCCCTGACCCTCTCTCTAAGTGAGCGAGTGGTCATACCCACATAGAAAGAGGGACAGGCTAAACAAAAAGCTAAATAAACTAAGTTCCTTGTTTTACAGTCTGCTTTCACTTTAAATTCATATCTTTTCTTTGTTTTAGGATGTATAAAGACTCTCCCCGGGATTCATGAACCTTGCGCCAGGCGCCAGCATAGCGTCGGCGTTATAACGCCAAATATGGCTGCTTAGCGATTCAGGTATGAATGAATCCCACGTGCACTACCGGCGTGCGCCGGACCGTCTCCGCCCCCCGGCGTAGGTATGCAAAACACACTGTGTGCGGTATTGCACCATGCAAATGAGGGCAAAAAGCGATCCACGAAGTGGCGCAGGCGTAGCGTAAGGGCACGGCAATGTAAACCAAAAAAAAACGGTTTACATTTACCCAAACATACCGGAGGAGTAACGGAAGGCTGTCAAAGTCAGGTATCATATAGGTGCAATATGCCAATGTGGAAAGGCACCGAGAATGTCCCAAGAAAATATGCACAAAATGTAAAAAATGACATAAATGGCACGTACGTAGAAAGAACAGCAGACCCCCGGGATATGTGCACAGAAGTTGCAAAGCAATGAAATAATATGACAATGTCCCAAAAGAGCAGTAGAACAAAAATCAGCTGCACAGCCACCACACACCATAGTATGTATGTAAAGCTGCAACCCCAGCGCAATGGTTGTCAAGGAGTGGTGGCGGTGTCCGGCGTAACCATGTATTAGTAGTCAATTCCATGCAAATGAGGCAGATAATAGTGAATCGCAAAAACGGCGCCGGCGTAAGGATGGAGCAAGCAGCGTAGCGGTACTACACCGAGGAGTGGCCTACACGAGATACATGTCAACCACAGAGGGGTGTGCCACTGTAGGAGGAAGGATATTGGATGTCAGCAAATCTGGGCTGTACAATGCACATCACAGCATCAGGACTGGCGTGTTAGGAAATAGATGTGCTGAGAGTACATAATGCGCGTACAAATGCATGTGCACAAGTATGACTACGTTCCCTAAACCAGTCATGTGACGGCCTCACCGTCAACAACCATGGATATAGGAAGGTAATGCGGAGAATACGAGGAAATGCGGAAGCAGTGTAAATGGATCCGTAATGAGCAATTAACACCAATCAATGCAGGAAGGGCAAACACCGGCAGCTGAGAACTCTGCATGCAGACTCCTGCATAACGGGAAAGGGGAGGCATATGAGTGCAAAGATAGTAGGGGATGTAGTAGAAATGCAAAGAGCAAAGAACCAAAATAGCACAGCCAAGTACAGAGGTAGCATAACTGCGGCTGCAGATAAAATGCATCATATGCCATGTGCCTGCAGGATGCAGTAATGTAAGATGCAAGGCGAAGGCAATGCAGGCAACTGTAATGTAACACTACAGGCAGTACCGTTGCAGTTGCAACCGTAAAACCACGGAAATAATCCATGGATACGGCCGCACAGACACACCCAATGACTTCACCGGGTATACAGCACAACAGTAATAAATGTGAATGTGCACAACACACAGCGATTTCCCAAACGCCGCACCGTAGGGTGTAAACAGACAGGGAACTTTTAACATGTATATGCTGGGTGCCGCCGTGGCCGTGATGCATAGGTATGTGGCAGAGACAGACGGAGTTGCGGAGGGTGGTGCCGACAACTACCGTAGGCCTCACAGGAGAAGGAGAGTGTTCAGACCAAGGGTGACCTACCAGGGGCTGCGAGACCTGGAGATAGTAGAGCGCTACAGGGTGGACAGGGACACGTTACAGCAAATAGTGGAGCTGTGCGCGCCTGAGAACAAGAGACAACAGAGGGGAGCCCATCCCAGTGGACACAAAGGTATGTGTGAGCTTGCGAATACTGGCTACAGGTACCTTTCAAAGGCCCACCGGGGACATAATGGGCATCTCACAGGCATCAGCATCCAGGGTACTACACCAGTTCCTGGATGCCATGTTACCATGCCCATGAGCACATAAAGTTCCCCACATCTCAGGAGGAGTTGGCTAGCAATATGCGCCGCTTCCACCGTGTGGCACAATACCGGAGGTCCTGGGTGCGATAGACTGTACGCACATAGAAATCAAGTCACCACCTGGGGAGCAGGGTAGACGCTACATAAACCGCAAGGGATACCCTCCATCAATTGCCAGGTCGTGTGCACGCAGGGCATTATCATGGATGTGTGTGCTGGCAGCCCTGGAAGCTACCACGACTCCCATATCTGGCATGCCTCACAGCTGTATCAGGTATTCGCCAGTGGGGACATCACACAAGGTCACCTTGTGGGGATGCTGGCTACGCACTGGAGCCGTGGTTGATGACACCCATCAGAAATGCACACACACACATGCAAGAACGCCATAATGAGGCACACGCAAACGAATAATCATAGAGCGTGTGTTCGGGATGTTGAAATCACGGTTCCGGTGCTTGGATACATCCGGTGGAGCCTTGCAGTACTCACCAGGCACAAGTGCCCACATAGTCATAGTATGTTGTATGCTACACAATATGATTCTGCGGAAACAGCTGCTGCAGGGACATAATGCCGGAGGGCCACCAAGCCCGCCACAACTGCCAGGGCAAGCACAGGCACAGGGCGTTCGGCGCCATGGACACACTGAGCCAGCCCCAGTAGGTAGACAGAGGCGTACCCAATATGCCTATGCCCTGGCAAAGAGGGAACGCATAGCACATACTTTGACAGTGTAGGCCCCATGGACTGACACCTCCTGACCTGCACACACAGTAAAATGGACGCCACACAAACATGTCCGCCCGTAATGTGTACCGTATGTGCGGACGTATGTGTGACTCCAACAAAGGCACCGCCCAAACACTGCACACCCAATAGCCAGCAGAGCATGGAACGCCAACACCTCAACGCACGCCGGTTCAACAGCACACGGCGTAGCCATATGCTGCCACTATCGGCGCAAGTCGACCACACATGTACGCATGTGCATACACAGATACGGAAATACATATCAGTACACATGTAGAAATATATGTACGCATACACAGATAGAAAGTACAACAGGGTAATATGGAACCCAGGGATGCAAGTTCACAGATAAGTAAGACGTGAAATCACCACATATTAAACATAGTGACCGACAACCCGATCATCCTGGAGGGTGGGCAGGGCAGGTAACGCCAGCCATGGAAATGTTAACCTGCATCAATACATATCCGCGTGTCGGGATGGTCACCAGTCCACGGTACAGTAACGGGATATGTGTAGGGTTACCACCTGTCCCACGTTGTGAGGACAGTCCCCCTTTGGGCAGTTGTGTCCTGCAAAAACATTGACAAAATGGCAAATGTCCTGAGATCGTAGGACAAAACCATTTCCCATAATTACTTTATTAGTTGCATAAAACAGTTATTTTGTAGAAGAAACATCTAAATATGATAATAAACAGAATAAGCAACTGTAATGCTACAGCTTTGTATTCTGTCAAAAAAGTGAATCGCTGTCCTTTGTACTGGCCGTGGGTATGTGTTGGCATGCAAAATCTGACGTTTCTACTAAAATTTCCCACTTTGGCCATTTGAAAAGGTGGCAACCCTACATATAAAGCGTGTCATATCCTTAGGATATGAGTGCGGAGATACACGCCGCCACGATGCGGCCAACGTAGGTATTGTGTTCAACCGTCGAAAGCGGAAAGCATACCAGTGAAGTGTACGACATTATGAGGAACGTACCTCATTTGGGGTGTAAAACAGTTCATGTTCCTCGCAGTTCCTCCAAGTTCCACATTGAAAATGTCTCTCAAACATCCATTGTTAGGAATGTATATAAATGACATCCTGGTAAATAGAATGTACTCATAGTAAGTCAGTAAAGGTTCTTCACTGTAAGTAAATCAGCATATTATAATCAACCTATGACCCACTTAGCTGAAGTTGTCACTATGCCATTACTATGTGTTCCACATTATGCCCATTTGTTTCACATTACTACTGTGTGTGTTCCCCACTCTGGAAATAGAAGGTTGACAGCCATGGCGGCAATATGTGTATGTGTGAGGTGAGGTTGTCGTGTGTTCCGCTGTGTGTGTGTAATGTGTGTGCCAGTGTAAACTGTGTATGTAGATGACATGTCACAGGCGGAGTGTAATAACAGGCGTAGGCATACAGTACAGGAACCATAGGCGTATGTACAGCAGTACCCACAAAGTAGTACTGACATCTCCTCAGTGGCTATGCACGTGGCGACGTAAAATGATGCAAAGCGCAAATGTCCCAAAGTGTACCACAGGGCCATAGCAAACAGGAGATGCAAAGGACGCATGTACAAACCATGACCGTAGGTATGGCGGCCATAAGGTAGACTCCACACGGTCCGTCGCCAACGTTACACAGCATCAGGCATGTACGGCGAAAATACGAATGTGCTATCCCGGCACCGATCGTGAACACTTACGGTCCGGTAAATACCGGTGTGTTCCACGACCGTGGCGTAAGCAAGCGCACACGAATAGGAGGCTACGGTAGCATACAGTCCGCCCAAGTATAGGACCACATTCACCGTAACTATCAGCGACAAAATGCCAATGGATAGTAGGCGGACGAACATCCGCAGATATATAACCGATGTGAAGGAGGAATACGTGCAGGAAGCACACATGCAGGCGATACCGACAGCAGACGACATCAACAAAACAAACATTCCTGGAACAACAGACAGGTAACCCGCAGCTCCCCAAGCAGGGATGGAGCACACACACAAGCATATCAGGTATGTATAAATGCAAGACTCACACCCGTACCGTCACCCACATCCGCAGATATACCCCATTGCACATATCAAAGGGATAACAGCTAAAACCGTAGCAAACACATACAGGCAGTGAATGACAGCTGCATACCCACAACAAGCTCCTGGGAAACACTAGCAGCGGCTGATGCATCCATGCATTCGCTATGTACAGGAAAATAACAGCCATGTAACACATCTGAATGCACAACGCCATCGACAGACGCCGCCAGGACACGGGGACCCACATGTCGAACACAATACCATACCCAACACACACAATCCACGGCTAACACCACAGCGAAATGTACCCGACACCACACATAGCGGATGCAGTCACACAAACATGATACAATACATACCATCCTCACGAAGGTATTGCAAATAACCAACGGCCACACGAGGAAAGAACCATGGCCTACTGCCGACGCCAGAACGAATGAAAGGAAGGGGGATCACCGCTGATATGCGCATAAGTACACACCGAGGAACAGCTATTGGCCTGATTAACCCACATGCCTCAGGCGACGACGAATATAAGGAAGACTCCCTGGATATTCAAACCGTATGTTCATACCGAACTAATACAAATAGAGAAAGAGAAACAAGAGAAACAAGGGAATAGAGACGAACTCAGAACAAAAGGCCGGAAAGGTATGTCGAACCCACGACATGTACTGGTGTGTAACGCACGATACGTATGACGAATCTGTACAGTATGTGAACGGTGTGTGTAGGTAAAGATACCTGTCCATCAGGCAGAGAGAGGCGAAGGTTGGATATGTAATGCTAAAGCGGGCAGCATACCAACGACTGTGGACAACGTGTGCACAGCAGTGGGACAACATGTAAACACCCGGGATAACCCCAGGTCCGGCTTGCCACCCTTTCAAAAGGCCAAAGTGGGAAATCGTCGGGACACACATCAGATGTTACAGGTGGACACATACCCATGGTCAGTACAAAGGTTAGAACTCTACTCTTTTGCATAAAGAAAAGTGTAGTCTTGTAGCAGTTCAGTTGCTTATTGTGTGTCTTGTAACAGTTAAGAATGTACATACATGAATAAGTATGTTATGCAACTCTTACATAAGAATGGGATATAGTGATGTCCCACAATCTCAGGACATTTGCCATTTGTGATACATTTTGTCAGGACACAACTGCCCAAGGAGGGACTGTCCCTTGCAAAGTGGCACAGGTGGTAACCCTACCCCAGGTCTGCCATAGGGGTTGCAAACACAGAACAATGCCACCACCCACGCTGATGCTGGCAGTGGATATCCAACAATGAAGTGCCACAGCAGGGTATAGGACATTTATGTATAGTGTCACAGCACACATGTGCATGGGCATATACCGTCGATGTCATACGGAATGTGCGCACGACGTGCACCTATCCCACGCAGTAGGCGACTATGTCAATTATGTGTAATGCAAAGCTGTCATGATGGATATGTTCACAAATCATAGACAGTATCACAGGCATAGCATGCATGATGGAGTGATGGCCTAATGTTATATACATACACAAGATATGTATGGCCTGCACATATGGGACAATGTAGTAGCAGAATAGGTACCCGAAATGGAGGTAACAGCAAGTGACCATGTCCAAACGTTCCATAGCAGGTGCAATGTGTGCCACAATGATGTCCAGCAGTGCCGTGTGTAAACACATGTGCAATGTACACAGTACTGACACCCCCCCCCATGGTAGTGTCCACTGAACGGCAGAACTGGATGTCAACTGTCATGTCTATACAGTACGTCCGCTGTGGTGGTACCATGGGTCTGTGTCACCCTACCAGCAAGGCAGCTATCACATGACTAGTGACACAGTGTGCCCTGTGGGATGTGCACAGGACCTATGTCCCACAGCATGGTGTGTGTCCAGTCTGTGGATGTCACACAGACGCCCGGGCTGAGCAATGTGGCATGTGTGCACACATGCAGGACTGCTCCTCCCCCCCTGCCCAATGCAAACGCCATGTAGGAGTACTACATGCATCAGTACTGCGGAGAACATGGCCCATGGCAGAGTACATTACACCCCTGTGTTAGTGGCATGCAGGTGAGCACAGATGTGTTACATGACTGTCATTTGCATATGTAAACTGTCTGAGCCAGGTAGAGAGCACAGCATGACTATACTGAGACATGTAACGTTGTATCCATTGTGTAAGGTACACCACACATGTGTTATTGTAACACGGCCTGCGTGTACATGTGTGTATGGCACAGGTACAAGGGCACCCAAGGTATCAGCTAGACATACGGTCCAGAAATGTGTAGTCCTGCACATGTGTACCCACGCCATGGTGTAATATGGCAACCACAGCACCATGTGGGCCATGTGTGTACATCAACCATGTACAACGTGATATGCCTGTATAGGGACAGTATCCATGTGATACACACCGCATGACTGTCAGTATGCAAAGGTGATGTGTATGCACTATGTGTGATGTAACTGATGCAATGATATCTACATGATATATCTGCCACACTGACACCTGTATGGGTGTCAGCAACATGAGTAGGATGAGCTAGAATGCTGCCAGGTATGTAGAAGTGGTATATGTAGGCATGTACAGTACTGTGTGACAGCAGGTAGTGTACGTATGCAAATACTGAGCATGAGGGGCCACATGTATGAGGAACGTGCAATGCCACACGTCCCTGAAATGTTGTAGTTAGCATGATATGCCTGCACCACTGTGTGAACTGTACAGAAGGCACATGGCGTAACATGCCGATACATAGGGTACGATGTGATGCTGGATGTGTACACTGTCAATAGCATAAAGTGGAATGGTGCTGAAGGGCAAAGAGTGGATCATGTCTGATGTGATACCCTCTGTACCACCCCAACCACCCATGCAATAATATGACAGGTGGCCAGCATGGGATGTGGTGTGCTGTGGCGCACAGAAGCCCAACAAGGGTGCCAGGAAAGGCATGCAGGTAGTCAATGAGTGTGTGAAGCATGTATGTCAAGATGTGGCCCAGTGCCATACTGAATGGCCCAGTCATGGGTGTAGAGATGCAGCCCCATACGTGCAATGCAGTACCATCCATGTGTAGTGTGATAGATGTGGTAGTGTGGTGGTCAGGGTGCACAACATACATGAATGGGCTAGCAGTCACTGACGTGTGCTGCTGCAGAGACATGTAACAGCCAGGTTGGCGGGATACAACAACTACGGCGGTTGGAGGTGACATTGGGACTGTGTTCCCAGACATAACATGTGCATGGCAGTACTATGTATGTGTCCACAGGGTTAATACAATGTCCAGCCAAGGATTGGAACCCTGTAGTGAGTGAGAGTGTGTATTGTTGGTAGGTACCCCATTGGCAGGCAGGATGCCAGCAACATCTGTGTCGTCAATGCCTGCATGACCGTGGTATGCTGCATTGAATGTGGATGTAGTCAAACAGCAGAGACATACCACCACACTGCGTGAGGGCCCACACTGCAATGTCTGGCAGTCATGTGTAGGTAGCTAGCTGTGGAGTATGTCATGCACCAGCAGGACACACCATGACTGTCAAGTGACACACAACACACAGGTGAACATAACTACCGTGCAACAGCCTGCACATGTGCCCATACAGCACGTGTGCATGGAACAGGAATACCACTGTGGCGTCTGTGAAAAGGCCAGCACCACCATGTCTCAGTGTGGAATAGCATGGTCCCTACCAGTGTGTAAATGTAGCAGAAGTGCACTGTGATCACTGTTGGCATAGGCACATAGACTGTCCATCGGACAGGGTGCCATGCCCTCAACTACCTCTGTCAGTGGATGTCAGTAATACCGGCTGTAGTGTGTATGTACCATGCATGCTGCTATGGTTGTGTGTTTAGGGTGTGGCTAGCAGGGATGGTAAGCATGGATGTTCAGCAAACAGACACATGGAGGTTTGGTGCATGCTGAGGGTAGTGTAGGTATGGTATGTGTCGTGTAATGTGTCACCCAGCTATGCGTACTGCATGGCCAAGCATGTGTGGGTACATGGGAGTCCATACTAGGGAAGGGCGTGTTGCTGGCAATACATAGCAGTAGCAACTGTCCTAGGTGCAATGTACAGTATGCCAACCCGACTGGCATGTAACCTGTGGTGTACAGTGTCTTCACTGTCGCGTGTCACAATGTGCGTGACCACGAACATGGGTATCTGAACATGGACTACCTATGATGCAATGTGTCATGGGAAAATACAGTATGTGTGTAAATCACGGTGTGGTGTGGGAACCACCCACCCGTGTGTGTTACAGTCCAGGTATGTGCCTGGGAGGTATGATCTGTGTACAATCTGGACTGGCAGGTGTGCCGTGTAGGGCATGGAGGCAGGTCCCAGGCACTGCAGATAAATGACATGTGTGCTGTACTGTGTGTGCAGTGCTAGTGTACAGCACAGTGGAGGGTGTAAGCATTGTCACACATCACTGCATGCTGTGCCTACCTGTGACAGCCCTGCCGGAGACAGACATGTGACACCACTGCACAGGCAGCATAGCATGTGAAGATGTACATGTGGGCTGCACACCTTAGCCAGATGTCCACACGTCATGTGTGCCACGGTAGTGTGGTTGAACACGACTATCAGACTGGACAAACAGCACATGCCTGCATAACAACAGTATGACCATAGTCAACAGTCCCAGTGACAGAGTAGGCCACTGTAGACTATCCCTGCATGCAGACCACTGGCTACTGGACACCTGGCTAGACACACACCTGGACGGTTAATTCACCATTGAGCCATCACATGTCCACGTCCATGTGGGCCGTACAATGTCATCACAGGGTGGTCACAATAGCAGGTGGCAAGGCAGACACGGTGTACCAGGTGATGTGTCATGTGTGCATATGTCGACTAGCACAGCCGTTCACATGTCTGCAACATACTGGTGCACGATGTATACTGTTACATGATGAATGGAACTGCACTGTCACCCACTACAGGGCCAGCTGGCACAGGTGTGGTGTGACTGGTGTAACCCATGTTTGCACAGGATACACACTGCTGTTGTAGGCAGCCATGCTGGTGGCCACCAGTGATATATGCAGTGGTCATACAAACATACCGTACAAAGTGTTCAGGCAGGAATGTCAATTGTCGTGGACGATGTGCTGCTATGTGAATGTGGGTGTTTGTTGTGAATGTCACACATCCAGAAGACACCATCTGGTGCAGTCATGGTTGTCAACACCGGTACACACATCCACAGCAGTCAGAACCCAGTCCTGACAATGTGTGTCAGTCACCCTTGTACCGTGTGACATATGTGCACATGGCGGAACACCTCCCACTGTCATCTAAGCTGGCTACATGATGGCTGGAATGTGCTGTAGAAATGTACAATGCTGGTAGCCCAATGAAGTACCTGGAATCAGACACAGTACACTATGTCAGCCATGTAAACCATGCACAACAATGACTGCCCAACAGACACAAACAATGCATTGACACATGGAACATGTGCTCATGACAAACCCCACTGAGGTATGTTGCACATATAGATGTACAATTGTCATCTATGGCCATAGCATGGATGCAGACACACATACTCCACAGGTAGTACCATGTGATGTAGGTAGGGGGCATTGCTTGTGTATATGTCACAGTAGATGTACACAGACATGTCCTGCATAGCCGTCATGTAGGGGTAGCTGTGGTATGTCACCACTGGACATGCCCATACAGATTACCATGTCCCGCAGGAGATGTGTTAGGTGTGTACCACATGTGACATGCTGACAACAATCTGCGATGTGTATGGCTGCAGGTGTACCTGTGTGACAATGTCTGTGATGGGTGCAAAGGCACATAGTATCGTGTATGCACACAAGCCCCACATAGCTGCATAGCCTGAACATACAGTACAAGGAGTGTGTGGGATGATAGCAACCCACAGGTGGAGATGGGTATGGACGGCCCACAACCACATGTGTGTGTACGGTGTTCACGTCCACGACACATGAGCATCTGAGAGGCTAGCGTCACAGCTGTACAGGGTCGCATGTACATATGTTCAGCAACATCCCTGTATGTCCCACCACTGGCCTGTGGACCGATGGACAACAACCAAATGTGCAGATATGAGATGTGCACAGCACATCACAGATGCCTACCGTAGAACAGGCCTACCATGTAGACATGTGCACAGTAGGTCTGCGCCACCTGCAGTCAAACACGTTAGGTGCCAAACCACACCAATAGTCCAGGCAATGACACAGATGGGCGTGCATGCCTCTGTGTATGTATGTCTGTGAATGGGGCATAGCAATATAGCCGTGTCACCATTGTGAACAACAATATGAATGGGTTGTATGTGTGAGGGGTGCATCATATGTGTATGGTCAGATCGATGATACCATCAGTGGGCCTGCTATGTGAACATCCATGTCCCCATACATGGATACCTCTGCTGAGGCCAACACCACATTCACACAGGGAGGGATGGCGGTGTGTAGTGCAGCAGCAGACATGTGGGTGGCAGCGGGCAATGTATGTACACATATGTGTTACCCACATCAGTTCAGGCAGCTATCCATGTGCATGGGATAGCGGTGTGTGTACACATACAGCACTGTGTCGATCAACATCCCAGCACATAGCACCTGCCAGGGCTACAGTGTATGCATGGATGTGTGATACCTGCATGCACCACACACACCCTCAACAAGCAGCGTACAGCATACCTCGCTGGAGGACAGTGTCCACACCATGGTGATAAACATGTTGAATGTCCATATTCACACAGCTATGACAAAAGCAATGGACAGCCACCCTGCCAATACCGTCAGCCCCTGGGTGGGTCACACCCATTGCCATGTATGTGGCATACCCTGCCATATCATGCAGAGATGACCAGCAAGGCTGCATGAGCTATCACAGTCCCACATGGTGCAATGGACAAAAGGCACTCTCACTATCAACCATACACAGTAGTAATGTGGTGGCGACGCACCCTGTCATGTTACAGGTGCTGTGTGATGCTCTGCACAATGTGTGTGTGTACATGCTATGCATGGCCTTTCCTGCTAATGTGTCATGGTTACACATTGCTCCATGTCTATCACATACGTAACACAGGTGAGCTGGGGCAAGTTGTCCAGCACCGGTACAGTGCTGTGTGGAAGTACATGGCACAACACATGCATGTGCAGGTGTCCATGTGTATGTGTACAGTGCCGCTGCTGACGTTCACAATGGACACAGACGTGATGTGTACTGACATATACACAGCGTACAGGTGAACAGTAGCACAGACGTCACATGGGGACTTATGCCAACTGATATGGACATAGGTGCAGCCAGGTACACATGTCCATGGCAGGCTAACATCTACATGGTGCATGCACAGTGTGATGGGGTGGCACACAGATATGATGTGACACCCAGTGCTCAATGGTGTGAAGCCACAACATCGGCTGTGCAACCGCCACGATGCCCTTCACAGATCACTGTGCAGATGTCGTACATGTCATAGCAATGTATTTCCAACAGTATGCCAGCACAGCAGTGTGAATGTGACCTGCCACCATCATTATGTCTTCCAGATAATGCCACGTTCGGCTTCCACCATTTAGCCGACAGGAGGAGGAGGTCATCATACCATACCTCCAGAGTAACTACAATGCCCTGTTTAGCCATGTGCCACAGCAGGCAGAAGAACGGCAGGAGATGTGGGAGGAGTTGTGCAGGAGGGTGAACAGCGTGGGCGGAACCAACCGCAGCTACCAACAAATCCGCAGGCACTGCACAGACCTGATCCGGCATGCAAGACAGCGTGCCGCTGCAATCGCCAGGCAACAACGTGGGACAGGTGGTGGGCCACCAACACAGCCCCCACTCACAGCTACGGAGGAGCTCCTGGCCAGTCTGGGGACACCCACGGAACAACACGCAGAACCACCTGCGTCCATCGTGGAGGTGGGTGTCTCCCGAGCTATGAGCCTGGAGCCGCATGGTAAGTCAGTGTTGCATGTTTGTATGATAGGCGACGTGGGTGTGGGTGTCATAGTACAACACATGATATAGCAATACATGCCAGGTATATGGCCACACAAGATGCAAACCATTGTATGCTATGTTGTGTTAGCAGACATGTGCATAGCACATGCTACCACACACATGCATGATGTGTCATGCACAGTGCTGACCGTGGAGATAGTAATGGCTAATGTGTATACCTTTGTGTAATGCCTTTACAGGTATGTCTGGCGTGTCGCAAGGACAAGGGTCTGTTGCAGGTAAGTCTGTTGCTAGTCAAACACATGTTCTGCTGTATTGATATTCCCCATGTGTCTAGGCATGACATGCTCACCTGTGTGTGCCCCCGTCACGGTATACAGCTCGCACCACCAGACATACACACCACCCATGTACAGTAGATACACCCATTACCGTAGAGTGGTATGACACCACACAACCTATTGGTGTGTTACGTGCATTCAGCTATGCATACAATGGTGTAGGTGTTACACAATGGCTGCATGTGTAGTATGCATTGGTATGCCAGTGCAGTATGGACACAGTACCACAGAGTGAGCTGTGACCTGGCCAGAGCACAGGTGTTACCAATGTGACCCATGCCCCTGCATCGGGTGCACACGTTGTGACATGGCGCATGCCATGTCCCATGCACGTGGATGTCTGGCTGCAGCATTGTCACACCATGATATGACCTATGCACAACATAGCAGACATACACACTGTCAGCATATCCGCAGAGAATGTGACACGTCACACTAGTATGGGTGTATGTCACATGGGCCACCACAGGGCCGTGTGCACGATGTCTACCACACACAATTGTCAATGAGTCAGACAGACAAGGCCATGGTTGATACCTACAGGCATGTTGCCACACAGCACATCCACAGTGGGTACTCACCATTGCACCCTGTACACACATAGTGGGTTCATCAATGTAGTGGACCCCCTGGACATCTGATGTAGTACACCAGTGACATGAAATTCCTCTCCACAGCTACTACAGGTGCCTCCAATGTCCACCATATATGTGCTGCTGAGCAGCTGAACTGACTTACAGACATGGCAATGTAATGCGTCCAGGTCACGCATCGCACAGACACATAGCTGTGTCCTGCTACTGTGCAGTGGCACAGAGCCCGCACCACACACCGTACAGCTATGCACACAGCTCACAGCAAACGTACCTGCACAGACATCACTGTTACACATACACTGTATCTGTACACTGTACACATAACACTGCACCATGACAGCCATTGTGATGTGGTGCATGCGGTGGGACACCATCTTCACATGTCCACATGATACCGCACATGTTTGCGGTGTACATTACATAGTGTCGGCAGCCATGTGTACTCTCAACTCGCCTGCGGCCACACGGTGTATCACGCTGATGCATGCAAACTACCATGAATGTGTGTACTGCATGCCTACTAAATGACACCTGCCTGTTGTACTGTCCCCACCAGGGCAGTGTACATACTGCCACTATGAATGTCTGGTCTGCATTCACTGGTCTGTGTTGTGTGAATGCTGCATGCCACCTGCATTATCACATGCATGCTGTGTGTGTGTGTGTGTGTGTGTGTGTGTGTGTGTGTGTGTGTGTGTGTGTGTGTGTGTGTGTGTGTGTGTGTGTGTGTGTGTGTGTGTGTGTGTGTGTGTGTGTGTGTCTGTATTGTAACCGATGGTATGTCTTTGTATTGACAGGTGCTGTAGGTGCGTTCCCCTCCTGCGGTCAATCTGATGCTAGTGTCCCCACAGATACTAGTGGTGATGAGCATGTGCATGAGGCACAGGCAGGGTCGTCACAGGCAGAGTCTGTGCCACTGGAGAACATCACACATACGTCCCTTTCATCCCCGCACACGGTTCAGATGCCGACACATACCCCAACACCGTTGCCCATAGATGACGGTCAGTCAGCGTCTGTTGTCCCCGAGCAGGAATGTGTGGTGGCTGCAGAAGGTGTGGGTACAAAAATGTTGCCAGTGTAAGGACTGGTGCAGTGCCACGCAGGCATGTGGCAGGTGCTGCCCGTAGGGGGAGCACCGCTAGACATACACCTGCCGTACAGGGTGCAGCAGCTGGTATAACCAGACGCATGTTCCAGACTGTAATGGCGGCGCAGGCACGTGCCCAACGGCAGAACCAGGAAGGGCAGAGGCTGCAGAGGTCCGCAATCCGTACTCTAAATGACAGCATCCAGGCATTGGCGAATGCACAACAGCATCTTGCCGATGTTCTGGATAGGAGATTGGCGACATGGCTGGTCTGCGCGACCGAGGCTTGGCCATCCTTGAGCGTGCGCAGTCCGTGCAGGAACACCAGGTAGGGGTGAGGCATAGGGCACGTGGGCGTGTGCCAGCAACACCACCTGCTGCAGGTCAGCGTGTGCGTGCCACCTCCCATGCCCACACAGACAGTGATGGTAGCAGTAGCACTGCAGCTGCTACTACACCATCCACACCAGGACAGAGCAGGCCACGTGGACATGGCCCTGGACGGCCCCGTCGTGGGCACGTTTCCAGCGGACATGTGACATCGGAGAGCGGACAGTCTGTACCTCCACCTGGTCGTGGCCGTGCGACCCCAGGCAGGCGCGGGTCACGTGGCCGCCGGCAGACACAGTGAGCCGTAACACCTGCACTGTACAGTCAGGGGCTGCCAAGCATACCCCGTGTAGGCATCACAGATGACTGAACTGTGTACACACACACCCACACAGCAGACACAACTGTAGGGCTCCACCACACCCACATGCAATCTACATAGTCATGCCCACTCAATGCACTGGCCCTTACACACACACATGATGTCATCCATTGGTACAGCCCATGCCTGTGGCACACATATCACCCTGTGCATATGATTAAGTCTCTGCCGCATAACTGTGAGCCACACCATCAATGCACGGTTAAGCTAACATATTATGATGCACAGGGTGGACACGATAGTGAGAGGTGTATGTGATACCTGTGTCCGCATAGTACGTGATGTGTATGTTGTGGTGTGTGTGCATGGCTGGTGACAGGTGTGTATGTGATGTGGGTTGTGCACGGACATCATGCAGCAGACATACCATGCAGGACAGGTGCAGCATTCATTGATATGTGTACATAGTATGTGTGGTGGTTACATGTGTAGCACCATGTCGGTGCAGTTAACCCGTATGATACTGATGGTGTACTTGCACGTGCCTACTGGGAGCACTGTAATTAGTTCCCCACGTGTAGTCGTGGGGTACCCACAGGCATGTCTGGCAAAATCAGCATAGCACAGTTACCCACATCCGGCATGGACCCCTACATAGGTACATAGGCGCACATGAACGTAACAGGATATGTGCCCCACGACATGTGTGGACCTAGCATGACTGTGTGTGGCATCTAACACCCCTCAGGATGGGGATGCCATATCCATCAGTCCCCAGTCCCTGGTCTAGCAGTGACACACAGAGGTTGACTGGCGCATAACTATCGTCACACATCCACACGTCATTAGCAGTCCTGGACAAAGGCAGTCAGGGCCTTTCCTTCACATGGCCTGGCACTCCTCCCGTGTTGTAGGGGTGTCTGGCCGTTACCCTGTTCCCCCAGCACGTCCCACTCATCTTTGAGTTGAGGTGTCTGACAGTCGCTTCTGTTCCCGTGTTTGCATGGGGCCTGGGAGGTGGAATGTGCCCATGTCACCCAGGTCAGACATGGCCGTGTATGTCAGGCACAGATCACCACGGAGCAGCTGTGCTGTGAAGATCCACAGCCGGTGTCCCCTTGGCCGTGCAGCTTGTGACACATGTCCTAGCACCGTCATCCCCGTCTTGTGGAACGTTTGCGGTCCTTCTGAGTGCTGCAGGCATCAGGTTAGCTACAGGCCACATGTGCCATTGTACGCAGTCATTGCACTGGTGTGTGATGTGTACAGGGGTACAATGAACACCCCTGATGTGGTTGACATTCCATCCAGACCAGGAGGCCACAATGGAATGTCTTCACACCCACATTGCCATTGTGTGTGTTGACAGAGCTTGCCGACAGGTGTGGTAGCCATTTCCCTGAACATGTCCACCATCTTTAATGGCGTACCACCTACATGTGACATTGGGACGAACATGTCCTTCACACTGGGTAGGGCTGCACCTTCTCTGGCATTTAGTAGCAGGCCATGGCTCTGGCACCAGTCATCCATGTCTATGACGCCCTAGGTGGATGTTCGTGTAACATGGGGTGTTGGGTATGTTGGCCGGTGCGTAGTCATCTGCATACCTTGTCTGCTACAATCCCCTATGATTGCATGCACACTGGAAGGTCGGATGCCATATGGCAGGGGCACAGGAGTGAGCCCTGTGGGCCTCCACTGGGTCCAGATATGAGTGTGACAAGGCACCTTGAGCACCAACCCTGTGTGGTGTGACCTCCAACCTGTCTGAGAAGCATCAGGTGACATATGTCCCCACATGTATGCTGGCGAGCCTTTCCATGGGTCCCATGTGTAGTGTGCTCTGAACGCTCCCACCAGGTCATGGTACTGTGTGCAAACCCACGTATCCCCATCAATGGCCTTGGTGACCACTCCAGACTGGACGAGCAGGTTCGGGAGGCAGGATCCGCCCTTGACTATGTAGTTGTGGGTATGTTCCGGTATTGGCTGTACACCGCTATCTGTAACCATGGCCACCTGTATGGACCTCCACACAGCTTTGCAGACAACACTTGTCAAGCGTATAGGGTGTGGCTGTTGACAGTCCATAGGAGCACTACCCTGGCATAGTGGGACCACAGATGCCATATGGCATCCATTGGGGACATAGCCCATAGTAAGGCTAACATGACACAGTGGCCGCATGTGTGGGCCGAGGGCCTCAAAGAGGATGGGTAGCACACAGCCAGGGACACCATCGGTGCCCATTGCTGACATGTCAAACGCCATAGAGATATGGGATCACTCCAGGCCATATGACATGTTTGGGAGGATACACTCTGGTGGGATGGATATGTTCCCTGTTGGGGGGGGGATGTATGCATGGAACATGTCCTGTGGTATGCAGACAATGTCTGTGGGTGCAGTGACTGTTGTACCATTCTGGACCATTTCCAGGCAAGTCTGTGTGCCCACAACCATGTCCTTACCACAGTTAGGGAAGGCCCTGTGGTTGTCTCATGTGCCCTCTGCAGTACCACTCCCACGAGCGGACCTGGATGATGGTATGTGGGGCCGTATGGTGACGCCGGTATGAATGGGTGATGGTTTCCCTGGTACTGTCATTGCCCTGCCATGTAGTAGCTCCAACTGTTGATGTACAGGTAGTCAGTGGCTGCGGTCCACCACACCATGTGCCTACCTGTGGTGGACAAGGTCCTGATGTCATCATGTTTGCCTGTTGCAGACATGCATGTGGGTGGTCGGGGAAGGCATTCGTTAGGCGTTTGCCGGTCTGGCCTCTGTTCAACATTGGCATGGAGGACTTGTAGGGTACCACACCGGTGGTATGATGTGTGTGGTTTTCTGTGGAGAGGTCATCACTGAGGTCCCCCATGCTGGTGTTGGTTACAGTGAGTGGATGACCAGTGGATCCACTATACGGTCTTGCATCACCATTGAGGGCTGTACATCCTGTGTGGGGCATATCCTCACCATGCGTGATGGGCAGAACTGTCAGACATCCCCCCCCTAGTATGTATGGTGCATGGCTGTTTAACAGTGGCCAGGTGTGTGAACACCTGGGACTGCTGGCGTACTGTGTTGTGCCATGGGTAATGTTCCCAGGCTATGTATGGGTGGTTCATGTCACCCAATACGGTGCTGTTGTGAGAGCATGCCCACTCACCAGTGTCCTCAGGACATCTGTGAAGGTATCCTGTGTTTGGGAGGGTTGTCTGTAGCATGCAACAAACTGTAGGCCAGTCCTACACATGGTTAATTGCACCTAGATATTCCCCGCAGCAACGGCCACGTCTGTGGCATGACCGGGTTGCTGTTGTGTGGCCGGACACACAGGATGGTCCGCATTCCGCCACCCATGCCGTCGCACCATGTGTATGCATGTCTGATCTGTGCCGACTCTAAGTGTCTGAGCATGCCCAGTAGGCAGCTGTGTAGATAGACACACAGCACAGTGCACACCGCGGCCGTCTGCAGTTATACCCCGGGTGCATGCCTGTATCCCCTACGCAACGGCCACGTCTGTGGCATGGCCAGGTTTCTGTTGTGTGGCTGGACACACACGATGGTCCACATTACGCCACCCATGCCGTCGCAACATGTGTATGCATGTCTGCCCTGTGCCGAGTCTAAGTGTCTGAGCATGCCCAGTATGCAGTGATGTACTGATCAGTAGTTACTTGTTATTCTCGACTGCAGCACTAACGTGTTAGTGTACGGCGACCTTGGGATGGTAACAGACTGCGTGACTGCGCACTCTGTCCGAACACCCGATCGGGCGCATTGCCTCTGCAAATGATACCACTCACGTAGGGGTATGCCTCCTGACAGCGCTCTGCTCAGTAAACTCGGTAGCGCGTTCTGTAAATGCTTCATACTGTAGTGTGTTCATGTACATAGGCGTAGGTTCGTCCCCCGTCCCTTCCGTGTGTGTGTGTGTGTGTGTGTGTGTGTGTGTGTGTGTGTGTCTGTGTGTGTGTGTTTCCAGCTGCCTCTGCGACTGATTATGCTTTTAGACGCTCCACAACACATGCCTTGGCTATTGCCAACTATTGTCTTGCGGGTGACGTCAGCAGCCTACAAGTATGCCTGTGACAGCGCTCTGTTTAGCAAACTCGGTAGCGCGTTCTGTAAATGCTTCATACAGTAGTGTGTTCATGTAGATAGTCGTAGGTTCGTCCCCCGTCCCTTCCGTGTGTGTGTGTCTCTGTGTGTGTGTGTTTCCAGCTGCCTCTGCGACTGATTATGCTTTTAGACGCTCCGCAACACATGCCTTGGCTATTGCCAACTATTGTCTTGCGGGTGACGTCAGCAGCCTACAAGTATGCCTGTGACAGCGCTCTGTTTAGCAAACTCGGTAGCGCGTTCTGTAAATGCTTCATACAGTAGTGTGTTCATGTAGATAGTCGTAGGTTCGTCCCCCGTCCCTTCCGTGTGTGTGTGTCTGTGTGTGTGTGTGTTTCCAGCTGCCTCTGCGACTGATTATGCTTTTAGACGCTCCGCAACACATGCCTTGGCTATTGCCAACTACTATCTTGCGGATGACGTCAGCAGCCTACAAGTATGCCTGTGACAGCGCTCTGTTTAGCAAACTCGGTAGCGCGTTCTGTAAATGCTTCATACAGTAGTGTGTTCATGTAGATAGTCGTAGGTTCGTCCCCCGTCCCTTCCGTGTGTGTGTGTCTCTGTGTGTGTGTGTGTTTCCAGCTGCCTCTGCGACTGATTATGCTTTTAGACGCTCCGCAACACATGCCTTGGCTATTGCCAACTATTGTCTTGCGGGTGACGTCAGCAGCCTACAAGTATGCCTGTGACAGCGCTCTGTTTAGCAAACTCGGTAGCGCGTTCTGTAAATGCTTCATACAGTAGTGTGTTCATGTAGATAGTCGTAGGTTCGTCCCCCGTCCCTTCCGTGTGTGTGTGTCTCTGTGTGTGTGTGTTTCCAGCTGCCTCTGCGACTGATTATGCTTTTAGATGCTCCGCAACACATGCCTTGGCTATTGCCAACTATTGTCTTGCGGGTGACGTCAGCAGCCTACAAGTATGCCTGTGACAGCGCTCTGTTTAGCAAACTCGGTAGCGCGTTCTGTAAATGCTTCATACAGTCGTGTGTTCATGTAGATAGTCGTAGGTTCGTTCCCCGTCCCTTCCGTGTGTGTGTCTCTGTGTGTGTGTGTTTCCAGCTGCCTCTGCAACTGATTATGCTTTTAGACGCTCCGCAACACATGCCTTGGCTATTTCCAAATATTGTCCTGCGGGTGGCGGCAGCAGCCTACCTGTATGCCTCTGGCAGCGCCAGTTAACTCGGTAGCGCGTTGTGTAAGTGATTCATACTGTACTGAGTTCATGTAAATAGGCGTAGGTTCATCTCCCGTCCCTTCCGTGTGTGTGTGTGTTTCCGTTGCTTTCGACAATACAACTGAATAAGCAAATTGTTAAAGTGTTCACAATCAACAGTGTGATATTTAAAATCATGTTAAGACTCACATTGTTGATTGTGAACATTAGTGATCATAGCATATTTCCTGCACACGTTGTGGAAACAACGAAAACGTTGCATGTTTTAATGAACTGTTTAAATGTTACGAAGACTTGTGTTGTGTCGAACTACGGGGACTATTCTTGCTGCAGGTTGCCGGTTTGTTTGTGTTTCATAGTACAATATCATGTAATACGTGTGTTCATAGTATGCTTTCTGTGATGTTGACATGTGTGTGTTTCGTTAGCAGTACGTCTCTGCTTTCTATGCTGTGGCTACATCTCCATTGCTCGCATAGAAAGTGACAACTGGAAGTGTAAGGGTGGACATTTAAAGCCTGGATACTTCCATGTTATGTGTAAGTCTCACGGGGCCAACGGGTGATAGCATACATGTCTATGAAGTACCTTTGGATACCATATGCGACCTGTCGTGGACGAAATGTTTATGTTGACTGTTCCATCTACCTATGTGTGACATGGTTTGTGGCCATAGGGTGCCAGCAAGTCTTCCCTGTTCATTGGGTGTTTGCCATGGTGTATTGACATCAATCCTATTAATTCACAGAAGGATGTCTTTCTTTGGTGTCAACGCCATAGTTTGACCATCCTATGTCATTCCCAGCAGGCGTGGAGATTGTGCCATTGGTATCTTTACACAGGTGACCCATCTGTTCCACTGTATGGAAGCGTGTGATCCCCATAGATGTGCTGGCACATGGAGTGTTGTGTACGCAGATATCTGCCAAGCGGTCTTTCTTTGAATCGGGAGTGTGTACTGTACAATCCGTATCTGTATTCCCTGGGTTATGCCTTGCAACAGCTGTGGGATTCCCCAGGTTTGCAGCTATGGGTGCCATCTTGGCGTCGTTTGTCCATCCATGGGAACTGCCTACTGGACACTAGTATCGGGCTGTCAACATTTCACAGCTGCATTCTCCATTTCAGGTGGATGATCGGTATTAGTATTGCGGAGTAACGCATATGCCATGGCCACGTCCGCTGCACGGGCGGACGATGAATCATCTGCCAATCCACACCGACACCCATATTTGCATACCCACGATCCCATGTCTGCAACCCTCGACAGTATCCCTTGCACACCCTTCATGTGTGCGGAAATGGGATGTGAACGTACGTGTATGGATGCAGCAGCCTGGGGAGTCCTATTCATATGTCCTGCATTTCATGGACGGCTGTCATCACCCTTGAAGACACTTGTGGTGCATATATCTACCTGTGCCGTAGTCACGGCTGTCACCTCTTCCGGTTCACACTATGTTGCTCACACTCACTTAAGGAGTAATTTTGGGTCCTGCAATGGACACCGATGTGCATATGTAAAGTTTAGGACATGTTGGACTGTGTCCATTCGGCCAGTGGGTTTGACTGCCGCCGTATGTTCCCCATTCCCGGATGTCTGTCTGCCTACCCATATTATGTAGTGCTACGTAACCCGTGTCCTTCCACAATTTACCCATAGGGTGTTACTGTAGTCCTGCAGGTCGGCAACTGCTTTAGATAATCCTCACAGGTACCATTGTGAACTATCCGCCACTGTATTGTCAGTATAACACAGCCGGTACATGTAGAACCTATTTATTCATGACAGTATGTCGGTTATGTGTGTGAACGCCATATTTTAGCGATAGTATGACCTTCCTAGTTGACGTTGTTGGTGTGCCATTAATATGTGTTCCACAGGTCGCAGGTATGTTCCGCAGAGTGGAAGCGGGTGATCCCCACATACTTGATAGCACCTTCGCTGCTGTGTACGCTGGGATTCGCATGGCAGGATGGATGTCTACGGGGTGTATCTACTGCTGTTTCCATCTTTATGTCCTGTGTCATGCCCTACTACGGCTGTGTGATTCCACCAGGTTTGCTATTATGGGTGCCATCTTGTCCGTCGTTTGTCCATCCTTGGGAAATGCCTACTGGACACTGATGTAGGGCTGAACACATTTCACACATGCCTTTAGCATTACCCTATGGATGCTTTGCATCCTTACTGAGACTAAGGCACGTCCTGTACCCGCAGCCCTCCCACGGGGCGGGACAACGGATTATCTGCCAAACAACACCGAGCCCCATTTTGCATACCCAGGATACCATGGCTGCAACCCCCCACGGTACGCATGACACATCCTTCATGTGTGCGGAACTGGGATATGGACGCACATGTATGGACACGGCAGTCTGGGGACCTCTGTTCATATGTCCTGCATGTCATGGGCAGGTATCATCAACCTTAAACACGCTGGTGGTGCATATGTCTAGCTGTGCCGTAGTCACGGTTAGTACTTTGATTGGCTGATCCCAGTGGATAACGGAGCAGACGTCGTAATTTTTGGAGTCCTACAATGGACACCGATGTGCATTTGTAAAGTGTAGAACGTGTTTGACTGTCCCCATCTGGCCAGTGGTATTGACTGCCGCTGTATGTTCCCCAGTCGTGGATGTCTGCTTGACTACCCATCGTTTGTATGACATGGCCTATCTATATCCACGTGCCACTATGCGGAAATACAGCAAACCTTGCGTCCTGCCCATCTTCATAAACGACATTATGGAACATATATCGGCAGAAACAGACACTGTCAAATACGATAGACTCCACAGTGAAAGGATACTGAGCTCTCTCAACTACTAACATGGGGCACCGTCGGAGTACAGATTTCATGACATAGCCGTCCCTAATACACTTCCTTCAGAGTCGGTTTAAAGCGAAATAATCAATAAACCTGCTCATAGTTAGGTGGACAGTGCTCCAAGTCTTGATTATAACGTGACATATACATATCAGTGTTGCATGCCTTACTTCATGGAAACAATAATACGGCAACAATGTGTTAATATATATACAATATTGGTAAATACAATCAGTATCCGGACACATAGTTGATAATTGCTGAGAGTGCACCTTAGAATGTAGTGTGTTGATCAGGTTATTGTATATCGATGTGTATAATAGTAGCATTACGATAACAAAGCATGGAATCAATAAGTACTATTTAAGCATATATTTGACAATTATGAATGTAAACGTGTGGAGGAGACATCCGTAACCTTCCCTGGTTCCACTGGATCACACACGCACACGCACACTCGCATGTCCGGATTGTGGGTTACGCGCATGCGCACATGCATATCCGTAGTCCGTTTATATATGTTTACAGTGTCTGTGTGGTTACGTGTTTTGCGTTACTTGTGACTATTCCGGTAACATATGTCTGATCCGGTTGACGGACGTGTGCAGAAAGCACTTACAGCTTTATATATGTAACAGTCTTTGCAGCATGGACGCTTTACGTACACGTGCACATCTATATGTTCTATAGTCGTAATTCCAACGTGACTGCAGTCACGTTTGACGCTTACTGTGACCAGTGCACGTTAGCTGTTCGTTGTCATTAATATGCATACCCTTGGTACCTATGTACATTTACATATCACCCCCCCCCGCACACACGCACGTCACAGGCATCCATTCTCCTGCTGGGAAAGGTGCGGTACTGCATGTTGAACATTCCTAATTCCCCCTCGCTCATGGCCCAGGATGCATATGTCGTCACCGCAGGGCTGTTCAGATGACAGCTGCTTATATCCCATACGCATACAGGCCTTCGATTGTCAGGGTGTTGCTGTGGTGCTTTGGGTTTGGTCTTGGCCGCCCACTGTACGGGACTGCCCTGACCCTGTACGAATGTTAGATGAGTCACATGGGCACGTTTTGTCCGTGTCCATGGTACCATGTCACGGCCCCCCCCCAATTAGTCGTAACCGTGTGTGCCGATTGGCCGGTGTATCCGTTGTAGATCTCGTTATACTAATTGCACACGGTCTGATCGAACTAACCAATTTCCATTACTAACCCTCCGTATGTATGGCCTGTGTCGCAATATTACAAGGGTTTAACATTGCGTGACGACTTTCACTGAGCCACAGACATGTCCGTTGCTTTGTTTGGCCCGGTTCCGCTGTGCTACACACATTTAACATGGCGTAACAGGTTGAACAGCTCAGACATGAGGACATCGGGTTGTCCGTCGTTGTCTATTATTGAATGTCTCTGTGGAGTTTGTTTCACAAAGCGACACATTGTCGGCATTGTTAACGGACATCTCGCGTCCGCACCGCCGCGGGTGACGTATGTCTGCCTTTGGCCGGCAAACAGGCATTATGCTGTGCCATTATGTCTGGGGATATATGGTTTCCTTCCTTACATAGATGATGTGCCATACTAGCAATGACCCTAGCAATGACCCGCGTCTGGGTGTGGGTACTGCTGTATTACCCACGGGAAGAGTGGCCTTAGGGTAAGTGGTGACCTAGGCAGAAGTTGCCACCGATACATCACCCGCTACCCCCCTCCTGGTCTACCTACACCAAATAGAGTCTGGAAAGGTGCCCCGAGTAGAGCAACACCCTAGACGGCTACCTACTTGGCCTATGCCTAAGGCCGGCTATGTGTGTGGTCCCTTGGGCATCGGACTCGGGAACGTGCCACGTCTGCCGTGGGTATGTCCAGCATTACCCACATCCAGCCCCAAGGCAGTCAACACAGCATCCATGGGTCCACATGGTGTCCCAGCTGTGTACTCCAGGAACTCTATGGGGAATTTAACCCACACTTAGGACAGCTGTTTAATCCTAGCCTCACCTCAGGATACGTACCTGAGTAGTAGCACAGGGCGACTGTAGTCACACTCCACATAGATGGTGCCTCCACTGACCCTGGTTATTACCATACCATTAGTTTGACAAGCCTTATCTGCAAAGCCATGGAGATGGATCATAATGGGACACATAGATAAAGACATAGGGGCCCCGCATACTTTGGATACAACCCAGTTTAGCTTGGTCATAGTCAGATCATGCCCTTTACACGTGTTTCACTTTGTAGAATCAGTCACCAAGGCCATTGCTGAGGGTAAAGCAGTCCATACAGCCTACCTCAACCCGGCAGAGGCCTTCGACACAATACCCCCCTCGGGTATACTTGATAAACCCGTCATCTTGAATGTAAATCCATACATCGCCATATGGGTTGCAAACGGGCTAAGTCACAGAACACACATGGCCATAGTTGCTGGCGCCATGTCATACTCACAGCCAGTCACAGGTGGTGTCCCATGGGGCTCGGTCCTGGGTCCACTATTTCCAGCATCCACGTTTCCAATGTACACGCATACACAGGGGGGTTATGGGTGACAATGTTTGCAGACGACTGCAAACCGGATGCCAAAGTCAGACACACATCTGACACAGATATCCTTCAGGAGTGCCTCACAGATGTGGATAAGTGGTACCAGAGACATGTCCTACAGCTAAATGCCAGGAAATGCATTGGCATACCCTTCGGGAAGAACAAGGTTACCCCGAGCTACCATATAGGTGGCAATCCACTGAGCACGGAGGGGGTTACCAGTGATCTGGGGACACGTGTTGTTGTTAACCGTTCGTTAGACACACATGTTGCTAACATAGTTAGGTAGACCTTCCACATTGCCCACATCATCATGAAGGGATTCACATCTAGATCAGGGGAGGTGATTGTCCCGTTGTACTGATCACTCAATAGACCTATGATTGGGTACAATGCCGCGTTCAGAATGTATCTCACCCAACACCTGCAGCACCTGGAAAGCCACCAACAGTTTTTCGACAAGCGGATGCAGGGTCTCAGGTATATGTGTTATACTGACCGACTGAAAGAATTCCAGCTGTATACAGTTGCATACCACTTGCCCAGAGGTGACCCGTGCCTGGCATGCACGGCTAAGTCGAACCCAGATCTGATGACTATGCTTCACGTAAATAAGTTAGATCCCTCAGAACCACAAGGGCAGCTGGCGTACACCTTGACACTGTCATTAATCGAGCGTGTTGTTGGGACGGATTCATCACCCAGACACTCACTATGCTGTGGAACGACATCCCAGTACATGTGAGGGCAAGCACCTCGCTGGCCTTGTGTTAGTATTTACACATGGATGTCTGAATTGATTTATTTAAGTAACCTTCTAAATGAATTTTACATTAGCACATTGTGAATCTTTACATTTCGTTGGTCTATTTTACAGTAGTCATAATCATACGGTTTATGTGTATATATTATGGTTCATTTATATTACTAGGTGTCTGCAGTTCTGTTAATATATTGGCACAATCCGTAGGACATATATATGTATCTTACACAGTCAGACATTTGGAAAACATTTTATGTTGGTTCATGTTTCATATATGTACATATATTTCTATTTTCCGATGAAGACTGTACCTTTCGAAGCAATGTCTGATGTCCTCACTGTGTGGGATGTGTAACCCAAGTAAGGTTTGTTCGCTTGTCTGCCTTTAAGGCATGTAATTAGTACCTAGCACATCTAATGTACCGACCAATTAATGCTTGTAAATGTAGTAGGTTGGACTGCATTGTATGTAGTCTGAATAAGTCTGCTTATGAAGCAGACGAAGTGGGCTCCAATAGACTATGGTGACTGCCTTTAATTCTTGGTGTGCTCTGGTTGGTCACTGACGGTCCCTACAGTACCTCGTCTTTGCTTTGGACTTCATCGGCTGGTTGTCTGTGTTTGTTGTATGGGGAATGTCAACTGTAGTCCCTATGTGTATGACTTGTGTAATGCCTTACTACGGCAGTGTAATTCCACCGGGTTTGCAGTTATGGGTGCCATCTTAGTCATACGCTTGTCCATCCATGTGAATTGCCTACTATACACTGGTATAGGGCTGTACACATTTCACACCTGCATTTTGCATTCCCCGGAGTATGGTGTGCATTATTAGTGGAGAGTGACGCATGTGCTACGCACACGTCCCTCCCACGGGGCGGGACAAAGGATTGGCTGCGAAACAACACTGAGGCCAGATTCTACATACCCAGACTCCCTTGACTGCAACAGTGGACAGTACCCATTACACATCCTTCATGTGTGCTGCAGTGTGATGTGGACGCAGCTGAATGGACCCGATACCCTGGGTATTTCTGTGCATGTGTGCTGCAGTTCATGGACAGCTATCATCAACATTGAACACGCTTGCGTGCCTATGTGTACCTGTGACGTGGTGACGACAATTAGGTCACATGAGTAATGCAGGAAGCTAGCAGGCATTCTCTGAACAGAATTTTTGGGTCCTACAATGGACACCGATGTGCATATGTCAAGTTAGATGTTGCTGGACTGTGTCCACCTGCCCAGTGCTTTTCACTGCTGGTGTATGTTCCCCAATCGCGGATGTCTGTTTGACTACCCATTCCACATGGTGCTACATAACCAGCTGATTTAGTACTGTGAACAAATGACATACATCCAAAGATGCTGGTTACCAACTGCTTCATATAAACCTCAGACATCCCAATGGGACATATCCGTCACTATATTTCCAATATAACACCACGGAACATGTTGCTTACCTATGCATTCATTTAACCATGTTGTCTTCATAGGTGGGAATGCCATAGTTTACATATCCTACTTGACGTTGTGTGTGTGCCATTAGTATGTGTTCCACAGGTCGCACATCTGTTCCGCTGTACGGTAGCGGGTGCTCCTCAGTCTGTTGCTGGCAGACTGAGTGCTGTGTACGCCGGTGTTGGCACGACAGTCCGGCTTTGTATGTGGAATGTCAACTGTAGTCCCTATGTGTATTTCCTGTGTTATGCCTTACCGCGGCTATGTCATTTACCCGGGTTTGCAGTTGTGGGTGCCATCCTGGCCATACAGGTGTCCATCCATGACAATTGCCTACTGGACACTAGTATAGGGCTGTACACATTCCACACCTACATTTAGCATTCTCCGGAGTATGGTTTGCATTATTAGCGGAGAGTAAGGCAGGTGCTACGCACACATCCCTCCCACAGGGCGGGAGAAAGGATTGCCTGCGAAACAACACCGAGCACAGAGTCTACATACCCAGAATCCCTTGACTGCAACAATTGACAGTACCCATTACACATCCGTCATGTGTGCGGAACTGTGATGTGGATGCAGTTCTATGGACCCGGTACCCTGGGTATTTCTGTGCATCTGTGCTGCATTACATGGACAGCTATCAGCAACATTAAACACGCTTGCGGTGCATATGTGTACCTGTGGCGACAATGAGTCCAGGTACGCATTGAAATAAGAAATTATTCGATTCTTTCCACAATTTTTGGGTCCTACAATGGACACCACTGTGCATATGTAAAGTGTAGAGCTTGTCGGACTGTGTCCTTGTGAGCAGTGGGTTTCACTGATACTGTGTGTTCAGGAATCGCGGATGTCTGTTGGACTACCCATTCCACATGGTGCTACATAACCAGGTGATTTAGTACTGTGGACAAATGACATACATCCAAAGATGCTGGTTAGCAAATGCTCCATATAAACCGCAGACGTCCCAATGGGACATATCCGTCACTGTATTTCCAATATAACACCACCGGAACATGTTGATTACCTATGTATTCATTTAACCATGTTGTCTTCGTAGGTGGGAATGCCATAGTTTACACATCCTACGTGACGTTGTGTGTGTGCCATTAGTATGTGTTCCACAGGTCGCACATCTGTTCCGCTGTGCGGTAGCGGGTGCTCCTCAGTCTGTTGCTGGCAGACTGAGTGCTGTGTACGCCGGTGTTGGCACGACAGTCCGGCTTTGTATGTGGAATGTCAACTGTAGTCCCTATGTGTATTTCCTGTGTTATGCCTTACCGCGGCTATGTCATTTACCCGGGTTTGCAGTTGTGGGTGCCATCCTGGCCATACGGGTGTCCATCCATGACAATTGCCTACTGGACACTAGTATAGGGCTGTACACATTCCACACCTACATTTAGCATTCTCCGGAGTATGGTTTGCATTATTAGCGGAGAGTAAGGCAGGTGCTACGCACACATCCCTCCCACAGGGCGGGAGAAAGGATTGCCTGCGAAACAACACCGAGCACAGAGTCTACATACCCAGAATCCCTTGACTGCAACAATTGACAGTACCCATTACACATCCGTCATGTGTGCGGAACTGTGATGTGGATGCAGTTCTATGGACCCGGTACCCTGGGTATTTCTGTGCATCTGTGCTGCATTACATGGACAGCTATCAGCAACATTAAACACGCTTGCGGTGCATATGTGTACCTGTGACGACAATGAGTCCAGGTACGCATTGAAATAAGAAATTATTCGATTCTTTCCACAATTTTTGGGTCCTACAATGGACACCACTGTGCATATGTAAAGTGTAGAGCTTGTCGGACTGTGTCCTTGTGAGCAGTGGGTTTCACTGATACTGTGTGTTCAGGAATCGCGGATGTCTGTTGGACTACCCATTCCACATGGTGCTACATAACCAGGTGATTTAGTACTGTGGACAAATGACATACATCCAAAGATGCTGGTTAGCAAATGCTCCATATAAACCGCAGACGTCCCAATGGGACATATCCGTCACTGTATTTCCAATATAACACCACCGGAACATGTTGATTACCTATGTATTCATTTAACCATGTTGTCTTCGTAGGTGGGAATGCCATAGTTTACACATCCTACGTGACGTTGTGTGTGTGCCATTAGTATGTGTTCCACAGGTCGCACATCTGTTCCGCTGTACGGTAGCGGGTGCTCCTCAGTCTGTTGCTGGCAGACTGAGTGCTGTGTACGCCGGTGTTGGCACGACAGTCCGGCTTTGTATGTGGAATGTCAACTGTAGTCCCTATGTGTATTTCCTGTGTTATGCCTTACCGCGGCTATGTCATTTACCCGGGTTTGCAGTTGTGGGTGCCATCCTGGCCATACGGGTGTCCATCCATGACAATTGCCTACTGGACACTAGTATAGGGCTGTACACATTCCACACCTACATTTAGCATTCTCCGGAGTATGGTTTGCATTATTAGCGGAGAGTAAGGCAGGTGCTACGCACACATCCCTCCCACAGGGCGGGAGAAAGGATTGCCTGCGAAACAACACCGAGCACAGAGTCTACATACCCAGAATCCCTTGACTGCAACAATTGACAGTACCCATTACACATCCGTCATGTGTGCGTAACTGTGATGTGGACGCAGTTCTATGGACCCAGTACCCTGGGTATTTCTGTGCATCTGTGCTGCATTACATGGACAGCTATCAGCAACATTAAACACGCTTGCGGTGCATATGTGTACCTGTGATGACAATGATTTCAGGTACGCATTGAAATAAGACATAATTCGATTCTTTCCACAATTCATGGGTCCTACAATGGACACCACTGTGCATATGTAAAGTGTAGAGCTTGTCGGACTGTGTCCTTGTGAGCAGTGGGTTTCACTGATGCTGTGTGTTCAGCAATCGTGTATGTGTGCTTGACTACCCATACTGTGTTGTGCTACAGGAACCATGTCTTCCGACACCAGAAACCAATGCTATACATCCAATGTTGCAGGTTAACAACCACTTTCATACCATACCCAGAGGTCACGATTGGGAGGTATTGCCACTTTATTGTCGGAACAACACCCCCAGACTGTGTACATCATGGGAACTTTAGGCCAGTCTTACCGGCCATTTCCAAATGTAATTGGCAGACACATGTCAATACATGTATGATAACACATATTGTCATGCAGAAGTTGATCTATGTTATTTGGACATTGGCTTCTGCTTTTGGCATCCGTTGCTGTGAGTGTTGCCAGTTACCATACACATTGCTTGCTCAGAGGCAGACTACACAATACTGCGCAGTACTGTGGTCTCCTTTAATGACCCTGAGCCAGTGGTCGATGGTACGGCAGCCACTGCATCAATCACATTTGCCATCTACCAGTACCTACAGGACTGCATGAGCCAGTCATTCACTTACCCAACTGTGGTTCACTGTACCAATGCCAAGCATCCAGTGTGGTGTACCCCAGCCATACACAAAATGTACAACACGAGGAGGTGGCTACTACAAGGTGGAGCAGACACCTTGTGAGGTGTGCCACCCTTGGTCATCATATGTGTAGACCTACACACTGTCATGAAATACTCCAGGGCACATTCCACAGATATACCTACATGGACCTGGCTAACAATCATACCACCTTCAGTTGCTATGCTGGACACCTGGGAGCTCAGTCCCACATATGCTCTGACTGGGTTCACATAGAGGTGGGGTTTACTCAACATACACACATTGCCAACATACAGGCTGACAAGTCCAGTGAGGACATCTCCACACCCTCCCCCACACATGAGGAGATGTGTGTACCACTGGTTTGTGGTCACCAAATGTTCTGTGACACACAGGTGGGACATGCTCTCTCCAAGGTAGTGGACATAGCATCGATGAGACCAGCTGGTGACCCTGCTGTGTACTCCACTATCTCGGTTATGAATTGGACCCACAGTTAGGATAGCTATTTCTTTGTAGCCTCACCTCAGGTAGGGTACCCAGGTTGTGTCACATGGCAACTGTAGTCCCACGTCAGAAGGCCAATACCTCCACTGAGGCTGGTTATTACTGTCCCATTACCCTGAGGAGACCTATCTGCAAAGACATGGGGAGGGATCATACTGTGGCTCGTACATGACTGCATAGGGGACATACTTACTTTGCCTCACACACGGTTTGTCTTGTTCAGGGCCGGTTCATGCCTTTAAAGCATGGTTGACATTTTCAGGACAGTCGCCGAGGCCACTGATGGGGGTGTTGCGGTCCATACAGCCTACCTCGACCTGGCAAAGCCCTTCATCACATTACCCCCTCAGGTATCGTTGATAAACCCATTGGCTGGGATGTGAACACGCACATCACAGAATGTGTTGTAAACTGTCTATGTGACACAACCCACACGGTCATAGTTGCTGGCAGCATATCAGACCTACTGCCTGTCAGAAGTGGTGTCCCATGGGGCCCTTCCATGTGTGCACTCCTGTCATACACCTACATCTTCACGGTACAGGCACACACAGGGGTGCTATGGGCAACAGTGTTTGTAGATAACTGCAAAACAGGTGCCATAGTGGGACAGACATCTGACACAGATATCCCTTGAAGGGGCCTCCCAGGTATGCATATCTGCTGTCAGGGACATGTCCCACAGCTAAATGCAACGTCATGCAACATCATACCTGTGGAGAAGTACTAGGTCACCCCTGTCCAGCATATAGGTGGCTGTCCACTCAGCACAGGGGTGATTACCAGGAATCAGGGGACAGTGTTGGACGGTCACCATTCATTCCACACACACGTTGCTATCGTGGTTGTGTGGGTCTTCTACATTGCCCACCTGTTGGTGCAGGGATTCACATCTACATCAGGCTAGGTCATTGTTCCCTTGTACCCATTATGTGTTACACCTATGATCTACTACATTGCCCCATTCTGACTGTATCTGACCATACACCTACAGCAGCTGGGAAGCCCACATAGGTTGATCGTTGTACAGATGCCGGGTGACACCATTTTGGGTAATGCAGCTCAACATGTAGGCACCCTGCCACATCACGTCACATACCTGCTGTTTGGTGTTGACCTGTGCCTGACATACAAGGCCATGTCAACCCATATGTCATGTGTATGCTTCACCTACTGTATCCGCATCCCTCAGAATCACTAGGGCAGGTGACATTTACCCTGTCACGGTCATTCATGGGATGTGTTTGGGTGACACATATATCACCCAGACAATCATTATGCTGTGGATCTACATCACAGTACATGTGAGACAGACATCCTTCCTAGCCTTGTTCGCAGCTATGTTGTCCATTGGATGGAGAATTGCAGGTATAGGCCAGGGATTACATCATTATCACTGCTTGACGGAGATACAGCAATATCATGGGTATTTCATCTGAAGCACAGAAGGTTGGCAAAGTCATCCTAACTATGGTGTAGTATTATGGCTGGGCCTGGGACGATGGCCTACCCTGTACCTATGGACGTGTGAACCTATATTCATAGTTTGTCACATGTACAATTGTCTATCCACTATAGTCTTCGCCACTGTATATTTCTGTGGCACATGATTGTCCTCTGTATTACATGCAGGTATGCTGTGTACGTTGCACATACGTCACAGTTGATGACAGTGTATCTGTGTCCCTAACACTGTGATACTGAGGACTACCACACATCCTTCACAGCATTACATGCATATGTCCATTCTATTCTTCTTTGGCCTATGGGGGCGTGTTAAGGCAAACATTACTCAAGTCCCTGTTTGTGCATGCTTCATGTTGGTGTTTGACCAGGCTCCGTTGCAGTCATGTGTTGGACGGTAGTGTGTCTGTGTGTTTGCCATGTGTTTTTATTGCCAGTACATCTGTGGGAGGTGTAGTTGGCACATGTTCCTCTTTGCAGGGACACCCATCCTGGTGTTTGTGTCATGCATCTGCACTTGGCACGTGCCATATGTCCTGTACTATTCCCACAGTCGTGTATGCCTTCATGCACTACTACTGCGTGTTACTGGCTGTGTGTATGTGGTACACATGGACATTGTGATGTTTGTCTTGACCTATTCCAATGCTAGAACGTAAACATCTGTCAATTAAGTATTTTAAATCAAACTGTAACACTCATTCGTATTTTCAACATGACACTTATTGACACAGGAAGCTGGGATTAATAACATTTTATTACTGTGCAGCAGGAGGCAAAGGAGTATGCAGTCAAAGTTTAGACATCTGTTCAACTCTATACATGTTACATCTGTATGAGCATTCTGTATACTATCATCTTTTGCACACATTAATGATGTTGTCAGTCACAAGGCATTTACATTGCTAGAGTACAGAACATTGTATTCCTACAACAGTGCTCAGGTAATACTTATTACATGTTTTCCCACGAGGATAGCCCAACCTTGCGAGCCACATATTCAGTTAGACTGTACTTTGGTAAGTTCTGCTCTGACACGGTTCCAACACTGTTCATATTCAGTCCTCACTCCGTGTCCTACTAGGTTCCTGTGTCTCTCTGCTGAGCAGCTGTACTCTGTGTTACAGCTCAAAAGCCTATCCTCCTCAGTAGAAGGATGACAGATATACCTGTACATACATGTATTATTCTGTAACCGAGCAGATGACTAATGCTGACTGACATACACCTGCTGCACTGGTTACTGCTAGGGTTAGGGTTCAATCACACTGCAGCTACACTACAAGCAATTACATGCATGAGAAGCTGTACTGCTATATTGTCAGGTAGAATAATATGCATTATACACTATTAGCTTCTAAAGTTGCACGTCATATTATGTTTAAATATGTATTTTGCTAACATTCTCCCTCCTTTGATTGCTTCTACTCTATCCAGAGACATATACAACATTATTTCATTCACTGGCGTCTTCCTCTGTGGAGAGTTTAACTAGGCAAGTAATTTGATGTACATTGCAAGTAGGATTGCATTTTCTATTGACAAATACCACTACAGGTCTTGATACATAGTGTCGGGTACAGGTATGTTGCCAGAGTCCCTGACTAATACTTACATGCACAGTATCCCGCACTAGACACATGCTCCCAATATGAGCAGAACAACACAAATGGCAATCATGATATTCAGTATGACTGACCCCATCCACCCAATGGTTTGTGGAAATGGTTCGGCAGTGGGTTTGGGCCTGGTTCCGCCATGGATGACACCTGCTATATTACCTGTAGGTGGGCGTTGCTTTTGGTCTCTTCATGTGGTAGTTGGACACAGCGATCTTCTTCAGTAAGCGCGCACGTACCAATTCTCAGCACCACGGTGCAGTCGTGCACTATTACATTTTGTGACACAACAGTTCTCATTGCATCCAGTTCATCAGTCACATGTTCAGGAGCGGGTACTCACATTGATCCTTCCTCCAACAGTTTTTGATAACTTCCTCTGTTCTCTGATTGATTTCACTACTCCAGAAGCTGGGGGTGTTCCAGCCCAGGTTGTGACGCTGTCACTGAAGTCCATATGAATCGGTATTCCTTTATCTCTTGCAGAGGACTGACATGTCAGAACAGCTTCCATTTCACCCACTGGATTAGTAGGTTTCTCGACTGTGTTCCCAGTTCTTTGAGCTATATGTGTTATACTTCGTTTCGCACCCACAGGCAATTGTACAGTATGTCATGTGACTGGAGCCAGATAACCCAAATAACAACTGCGGACCAATTCCCAGGTAACCATTGCTATGCTTATTTCCCACAAACAACATAACTATATTCTACTTTATTACTGATGCGGGTTACCTCTGCATGTAACAAATTCCTGTCTCTAACAGAGGAATGTTTATACAATTCAGGATGTTTCTGCACATCCTTCAACATTGTTCTCATGATGTTTCAATACAAATTAGGAATGGTGCTACAAGTTGTACTGTGATCTTTGGCTGTTATATGACATTCGTAAGACACAGTTATGTTACAAATACTCCCACCAACTGAAACTGTACCATGTTTATGATAACATACAATTCCTTTTTGTGTAACAGGTAAGTACATTGCCACGTTGTCCTGTGATCTCACAGAACCTGTATCAAAGTGTAGATATTCACAAGTCTCAATCTATCCCCAAGGGGACAACATGCATCAGAAGTCCTCCATATGATGTAGGTATGGCAGTACAAACACATCAATTTAAAGTGTTCCTAGTCTCTATATGCACACGCATCATGCCTAGGTATCTGTTGAAGTGTGGAAGACACTCTGTGACCAGTTCATCACGTATCAGTATTTGTATCCGTGTAGTTATATGCAGGTAAGGTCCCAGAAATTGTGATGTAAACACAAACATGGTTAATAGGTGTATAATCATTAGGACAGCAAACATAAATGTCTTTGGGGTTGCTTTGTATTGTTATATAGTCTTCGCCGTGTGATTCGGGCTCTTTGGTATATCAGCTACAAGATGTCAATCAGACTTGATATCCTTTACCAGTTTGAGAAATGTGAGCTGGACCCAGGACGACCTCTCTGCAAACTTTACTGCGGTAGGCGTTGCCAACAGTACCCGGTACAGACATTCGCACTGTCCACTTGGCAATAATGTTCTTTGGATAACAGTGACATACACACAGGATACTGGTGTCAGCTATGCTTCCATCTTCGTTTGCTCTTATCTGTAACAGACTTTAACTGAAGAACAGTGTTACTAGTTAACAATCCTCTCATGTCACCTACTACTGAGTCATCGACCTCCGGCTCTGCAGGCATGACAGCTTTCCACTCTGGCACATGATATGCCATTCCACATACTACTTCGAAGTGGGTGCAGCACTTTACATTTGGAACTGTTGTCATGCTCAGCAATGCTAGAGGTAGACAGCTGATGTAACTCGTCTGGATGTCACCCACCAAACTCCTCTACTTATTTCTCGGGATCCCATTCTACGGCGGCAGCAGTCGTGCTGAGTGTGGGTTGTACATGCAATTGACATTCATGGTAATAAGAAGTAATCCCCCAGGTAGCGTGATTGTCTGGTTAACTACATGTGTTCTACTGTCACTGTAGCTTCTTTACAGCATGCCAGATCTAGGGATACTTAATTTTACTGGCACCTTTGCCACTGCTGCTGCATCCGGATTACTGGTTGGGAATGCTTCTACCCATTTTGATTATATATATGTGTAATCGCTAAACAGTATTTGTTCCCTTCACATTTATGCAAATGTATGAATTCCATACAAATAGTACGGAACGGTTAGGGTGGTGTAGGTAAACTCACTCCCTTCGGTTTAAATACTCCCTGTGCATGATATCTACGGCAAACGTGACACGCTGCTCATGAGGTTTGTATGTGGTTCGTAATTCCGTATGTTAGGGGTATTCTGTTAACCAAATGTACCATCCCCCCTGTTGAGACATGTCTCTACCCGTGGCTCCACAAAGCCGCATATCTGAATATATTAGACGTTAATATTGGCTTTATCACTGTGGATATGTGCAGTCCGTGTTCAAGGATTGCTCCTCGTCATAACCACGTCGGCTTTTCTGCTTTCGTAGTTGCTGTTTGCATTGTTTGTACAGTGTCTACATCTACACAGTCTGAGGTTTGTCATTCCTCATTCACACAGACACTTTCCAACTGTGACGCTGCTTGTTTTGCAGGTGCATGAGCTCATGCCTCACCTTTCCTACTGTTATCCTGTTGCTTTCTATGCCCTGCACATTTACAATTACCTACTTCAGTGGGTAACTGCATGTAGTCTAATGCATTCAGGTTCGTATGCGCATGATTAATCGGTTTACCGGTGGATGTTATCATTCCCCTATTCTTCCACTGCTGCTCATAAACATGCACTGCACAGACAACAGAATGACTATCGGGACATATGTCCACACATCATTTTTCCGCTACAGTACAGGCACGTGTTAAAGCTATCTATTCTGCTGCTTGAGCAGACACGTTATGCTGCAGGGTTTGGCCGTCTACAGTGTCATTATCAATAACTACTGCATAAACTACTTCATTCGTTCCTGTAGGGCTCTGTCTACATGATCCGTACACATTAACTGTCACCTCTGCATCATCTAGGGGTATATCAGTGTTATCATGTCTGTGTGTAGTTATTTAATCCATTTCGTATAGGCAACTGTGTGGTGTGCCATACACAGGTGTCAGACGTGACGTTGATAGGTTTCATGTTGTACAACGTTCAATCACCATGTGAGGTTGACTCAGTGGTATGGTCAGACATGACAAATGTCTAGCACGAGTCAGGAATTCTATCTTCTCTTGCAGCAGATTGATCGCAACTGCATGACACATTCTCACAGTGAGAGGGTGGTCTAGTAACATTACGGCCGGGCCTGTACTGCCATGGGTGCTACAACAACTGCCTGTACACAATGTGGCACTGACCATGCCACAGTGTCCAACTGCAATGAGTAGTCAGCTATTTAGCGTTGCTTACTTCCCTGCTGTTGCATCAAGACTGACGTCATATATCTCCGCTTACAATCTACGGTCTGACAACATGTGTTATGATTATTCACGAGACCTACTACAGCTGTTGAGGCTATCAATCGTTCTAGTCTGCATAACGCTGTTTCTGCTACTGTAATCCGGTGTACTATGTGTTGTGCTGCCATAGGTGTATTAAAGGTTAAGGCAAACAATACAGCGGATTGCACAGCATTGTTTGGTCTCCAGATTTAACATGTGTTAGTCGGCCCAGACACGACATCATTCCCTTCTTGTTAGTTGGCTTGGGTGGTTATTATATTGCTACCTTCCTATCGTCATGTGATGTTCTACCCTACTTGGATACCAGATATGCCAGGTAATTGACCTGTATTCTCTGTAGTTGCAATTTATGCTTGCTTACTTTATGTCCCTGTTCTGCTGATTATCTCAATAATGCTATTGTATCTTCCATACATTGCTGCTGGGTAGGGGCCGCAAGCAGAATATCATCCAATTAAAGTGGAGCTTGACTGGCCCCGGGTGGAGTTGACACCGGAATGTAGCTAGCCATCCCCTGTGAGAATATCGTTGTACTTTCACAGTAGCCCCGCGATAGCCGGGTATGGCTGTATCTGTCACCCTGACTGTACAAGCAAAGCAATACGGACTATGTGGATGTATAGGTATTGCAAAGTAAGCATAGCTTATATGTACCACGGTAAGATACTTCTGTGGCATGTTCATTGCATTGAATATAGTGTGTGGGTCTGGCACCAATGCTACCCTAAGTATTCTTACATGATTTACAGCTTATACATACTGTACCATCCGCCATTCCCCTTTTGGTTTCCGGTCAGGAGATACAGGGGTATTGCATGGTGAATAGCGATTACTTTGTGGATGGGGAATTCCCTCTATGACTTTGCAGATATCTTCTGGTGTCCACGGTCTATACGCTACGGGGGTTGGGTCCTGGCCTTCCTGTCCTGCATGATGGTTCGGTACTTCAATTAATTGACAGATATCCTCACTCTGTTGTAGTACTGTGTTCTTACTCGGGTGTCCCTAGGTATGTTACGTGTTCGGGATGTGGTTTCGATAGCTTCTATTACATTTGTTCGTTATGCTACCTCTGTTGCCACAGGATAACGTGTGGGGACTAGCCTGCCCTCCCGCTTAATATCCTGCATGTGGTATCTGCGGTGGTAGGGTGTTGTGGGGGGGGGGCGATCGGTACTACTGTATTATGATCTTCTCTGTGTACGTATGATGCTTAGCCATTTGTAGTGTTCTATTCCCTTCTGTACACTACCTCAGTCCACCGATGTGCATGACGGATACCCAATTGTCGCTGTTTTGTCGCCTGCACATCTTAGGGCTGCCACCTTTTCCAATGCACAATGTGGGACATTAGTGTTCGGAACGTGTAATTTGCCTGGAAAATGCATGCCCACGGCCAGTACATAGGACAGGTATTCACGTTTTGCCAGGTGAGCGACCAATTGTTGTAGCATTTCAGTTGCTTATTCTGTTTATTATTATATTTTGCTGTTCCACATACAAATTTACTGTTTTATGCTACCATTTTGATATATATCTGGGAAATGTTTGTCCTGAGATATCAGGACATTTGACATGTGTTCGGTTTATTTACAGGACACGGCTGGCCAGAGAGGGCATATCCCTCTCAGGGTGGAACAGGTGTTTACCTTGGAACATATGCATCAAATTTTCAGCGATTACAATGTTTCAGTAACGATATGTTGCCTAATATACCATCAATGTCATATTTATTACCCCATTTTGCTGCGTAACTCACATTATGTGCTCTCTGCGATTGCATATTCTTCACGTCACCCGTCAAACGCGGATCACATGATCTGTTGCTTCAATAATCTCCCATATCCTCTACACGACTGCTACCCTTCTGTCATAACACGTGTGTCTCCTTCCCTGTATCCACTGTAGTGTCTACATTCACTATTTACTCTGCTGTGTGTTCCCCTGACCTATGTTCAGATTTAACAGTATGTGGGCAGGTCTCCGATCCGATATCAGTACTGTTAACAGAAACACAATGTAGACTGGTACCTGATCTACAATAGACAAAAAGGCAGACACTCCTTACCTGGGCCTCCTGTTTAAGGCTGCACGTTTTCTTCTTGGGATCCAGTTTTCCGCCTTTCAGCCACAGATCAGACAGTAAACAGCCTCTTTACACACAACAATTCAGTCGGAGGTCTTTTCATTCAAGAAGAACCATTTATGCATATTCTCCAGCGTACATGTCTAACCAGCCATGCACTCTGACCTGTAGCTTACCAAGGAATTCGGATTACAAGGATCACGATGTGAAATAAGTTGTTACAACCAGACTGTAGTTATCAGTAGGCTTTTCTAAGTGACAGCCGATAACACAGGAGGCTCGGGTTCGGAAAGTTTTAGTAGTGTACACAGGCAGGCTAAATAATGTACAGTCCAAGTATGAGAGTTTTGTCTGACTCTATACAGTAAGCAGTTTCTTTATATAGTGTTTACAATCAGCTTTTGCCCACCTTACTGACGTGGTTGGTCACAGGGCATTTCCATCACTATGGTCCGCAATAGTCTATACATATGTGGGTGCTGGGCTCGTGCTTTTAAATTGTTTTCTCATGGGAATAACACAGCCTTGCAAGGCACCTTGTACATTACAGTATCCTTTTGTGATTGTAGCTGTTTCAAGGACCCTAGACTGTTACGATACAGTGGACAGTTAATTTCTTAATACGTTGCTTTGTCTCTCTGGTAGGGAGTTGTACTGCTATCTTCCATTGAGCTCACAAGGCCATCCTCCTCTGGGGAAGGAGTGCTGTTATGCATGTACATACATTTATTGTTCTGTAACCCAGCAAATAATTAATGATGACAGACATGGGCCTGCTGTCCTGCTTACTGCCAGGTTCAGAATTCCATCACAGTACAGCTTAGCTTCACCAATTACATGCAGGCTTAGTTCTGCTGCCATATTGTACGGTACAATTCAATACATTATATAGTATTTAGTGTGTAAACTGGAACTTCATATGTGTTTCTATATATTTTACGAACAACATCCATCCAGCCATATGCATGTTGTTCCATCCTTTACCTTGACCGTGTGTATTTGTCCGTCCAGCCACGCTAATCTCCACATGTGATGTCCCAGTTTCCCCTTCTTTGCCTGTAGCACCCTGTTAGGATGTCCTGTGTGTTAGGCACCTGTTCCGCTATATGTGATCGACTTCACTGCAAAGATAATCGTCGATGCGGTGGTCCAACGACTCGACTTGTCCACATGTGTACACTTATGTGCACCGTGTCGTATGCACACCTAGATGGTTTGGACGGGTACATACTACATGCCGGATGTACACATTCTGCTGACACATTCACATGCAGCCATTTACATATCTGTACCTGCGGTGGGTTGCTGACATGTGGGGTACGTATTTGCCCGCGTGGCATTGCCTAACACAAACATCTTACCACAGTTCAGGTATGCACATTGTGTGTGGTTGTATAGCTGCACACGGATGCTAGCAGGTTTGGGTGCAGGGGTATACATGGGTGTGACTGACATGTACAATGAGGCTATTGTGTAGTACATCTGAATGCATGGGTTCTGCTTCTGGATATTACACTTCATCATACACCATCCAGTGTATGCAACAGAGACGTTGCTGGGTCTGGGATATGTTGCTATGCACATGTTTGCCTGTGTTTGAGGTATCTTGCTTCCTTACTGTTGTTATGTCAGCACAGCTACCCGGCTATGTACTGTCACTACTGCTTGTGACCATTATGGTTGGCACCTTTTCCAATGCCCATAGTGGGGCATGTTATGTGGACACTTCGAAATTTGCAGGACTACACATACCCAGGGCTAGTGCAGTAGACAGAACTTCACTTGTTTGCCATACTATGAGCCTATTCTGTAAGCGTTTGGGTTCCTTATTTATTTTCTTATGCCATGTCTGTGTTCCATACTGTAATGTATATGTTTTATGCTACTATTTACATGTATATTGCGGGAATTTGCGTGGCAGGGGATCGGAGGTCATTTTCCATTTTTCGATTGTTGCAGGGACACGACTGTCCAATCAGGGACTGTCCATGGCACATTGGGACAGCAGGTAACCCTGGTGACCATGCCCATGTCGCTACTGGGGTTTCCACCTTTTCCATTTTCCGATCTGGGATATTTCCGGGACTCACATCTGACTTTACAGGCCGACACATACAAACGGTCACTATATAGCATAGAAATTCACTTGCTTGCCTAAATAATATGCTTATTATTGTGGCATTTTCCTTGCTTATTCTGTTTTTTGTGTCATTTAGGTATTTCTGTTACAGAAATAACCAATTCATGCTACCATTACATTAAATACGGGATATCATTGTGTCCTACAATCGTAGCACATCAGCCATTTCTAATACGTTTTTTCGGGACACAACTGTCCATGGAGTGACTGCCCCAACCAAAGTGGGACAGGTGGTGACCTTAGTCGCTGCTCCTATGTCGGTGCGGCGCTGACATGCGGCTGTACACCTTCTCTGAGTGTAAACACTGACAGTGCATTGCGGGACGGACGCGGTCTTATGCGTATCCTTTGCTCCTTGGACGGGTACACTTATGCCTTCGTGGCTTCTATTTGCTTCTCCATTAATTTGGGACGGGGACTATGTTGCATACTGTACGTGCGTTTCATTCTGCACAGGACCTGGCTGCTGCCATTACTATTGTGGGCGGACCGTGGCTGTCAGCACATTAGGTTGCTCACCTCATGCCGGCTTAGACACGCCTCCAGACGCATCCTACCTGGGCTCGCTCACGTACACTACGCACGTGTCTGTGATTCCGGTGCACTCTCATTAATATGTATATGGCGCTACTGCGCCGGATATTCCATGCACCGCCGGCGCAGGCCTTACGCCGGCCTTGCGCCGAGCTTCATGAATCCCGGGGTCTATCTTTGCTTCACAAACACTACACTGCCCACATTTACTTAGACAATAAGCCTCATCCCTAGAATTATTGGGTTGACACAATAATCTCTTGAGATTCTTCTTATTTTTATAACAAAAGTTAGGTTTGATAACAACAATCCTAGCTATCTCAGGATCCGATTGTAATATAGACCAATTATTATAAACCACTTCATGAACTTTCTTAATATTCCCAGCAAACTCAAGGCAAATAGGTAAAGCCTTGTTTTATTTTATTATTTCATTTTATTATTATTACATATCATATATACGCACAACAATGATGTGTTTTAATGAAATATTATTATATATGTGAATTTTAAGTTGGTGTACACATGAGCAATAAAGTAGGATATTTCTGTGTTTGCTCTTTTAATGTTGATTGTTGCAATTAAGTTTAATTGTTTTGTCATTAATGGTTTAATCGGGAGTTAAGGGGTATATAAATGAATTGGACTTGATGAGTTTTATGGCCTGATGAAGCATCTGTGATGTGAAAGCACTAACAGTATTACAACGTTTTTATTTTTCCTGCCGTGTTTCTTCATCCTATTCATATTTTTATTGAAGTATTTAACATACAATTCCAGATAGATTACAGGTCTGAGACACATGTGAATGTCATTATTTACTGCTGTCAATGCTCACATCATCCCAGTGATTTATCAGAAACCCACAACTTTTATGGGCAACAGGCCAAACATATGAGCCACATATCTGGACAGTGTATTGACATTTAGACAGTGGAGAGGTATGACCACAGTCATGTCACAGAAAGGAAAAACCCATTACAGCTGCCAACCATGTCACCCAGCACCTTCTGAACCACAGTAAGACCAACACAACACTACCCCAAATCAGCTCTGGGGAATTACCCATGTATATCCAAATATATCGTGCACTACAGGGATGGTGCTGTAGGGAAAAGCAGATAGTGGTGCAAAAATGTCCACTAACAATCATTTGCACCACAGTCACAGCAACATACCAGTACCCCAAATTAACTCTAGAGTAGAAAGACTGTTTGAAAAAACATATCATGATTGTCAGTCACACACTACACCAACATATACTGGCCCAACTCACAGTATACTGGGAATCCTGAAGTGTTACAGGACATTTCTCAGTCTGCCCCTACAAACATACACACCTGATGAACACCAGCAGCCATAGCAGCATGCACAGTCAGATAGAAAAAGGATCTATGACACTCACATCTGCTACTCTCCCTACTCAGCCCAACAAACATCTACACACAACACTGCTACACAATCTTGGCAGTCTGTTCACAATGGCCAGATATACATAACTCTCATATGCACAGATTTCCACAGAATGTCTGGGGTGTGAGACCATATTCATGGCCACTGCCACATACCATTTCCAGGAGTCTGCTAAGTCAATGGCATGATACCTGGAGTGCAGCCACTAAATAATAATATACCATACCTCTGAACCTCTTACTGCAAGACATCTGGACAAAGCATGACATACTTGGGGGACAGGGGGACAGAAAGAGGGACATATCTCACATAATGGTGTTACAAACTGAAACAGTTGCTGGTGTCACAGGCTTTGCTGTAACATAACATCCCTGAAGGATATCTTGTCTGAAACATCAATAGATGTCTACAGTTACTATCTACAATCCTCACATTATCTTACTGATTCCACAAAAACAGACGTTGTCTGAGGAACAGACCAAATATAACAGGCAAACCTCTAGGCAGTCTGTGGACATCAAGACAGTTGAGAGGTATGTCATAGACATATCACTGTCAGACATCAAGTCACACAGAAAATGCATGTCCAGATGAACCCGGTTAATCTAGTAACAATCTATGTGTATAACAGCACTACTGACTAACAACCTGTACCCAATTCTGGAGCTTTGTCCCCCATGTTGCTGGGCTGTCTCTACATGTCCTGTCCTAAGAGGTATTCCCACCTACTATCTGTGAAGCTGTAGCCCCCACACCTCCATAATGTCCTTCACTCAGGCAAGAAAAAGGGGAAAGGCCCACATGAAGGATGTAATTATAGCACTGTGTTGCTATGGCATTGCAAATGGAAAGACAACACAGCTGCTCTGGATGCAATCAGCAAGTAGGAGACACCATTTGGTGCACATGCCATCACCTGCTCATGAGTAGTACCTACAAAAGGCAAGCTGCTGCCTATGCAACACAGGTTTCTACCCATCTACACAAAGACAGACTGTGACTACACAAACCTAACCATTTGATTGGTTGTGAGGAAACTCTTCAGTACTATAACAGGTATGTCAATCATGTAAGCTTGTAATGGAATGCAGAAGTGGGGATGCAATGATGTTAAATGGGACATTAAATGCTATGCTGCAACAAGACCTGCTGGACTCACATGCTGCTGTCTGGCACCTATGGGCATTCCTGCTTGCCCTGTCTACATTGACATGGAGTCACCCCAGCAAAGGTCAGCTAATGTACGAGTATTACTGGAGCGTCTGTTGGCCAATGCTGAGTGTGTCACTGCTAGGCCAGCTACCTTGGATGTTGTAATTATTCATATGTCACCTGTGAATGCTACTCTGATACATATGCTTGTCTTACAAATGTAAGAGATGTATATAGGCTATGGGCATACTACATGACAGCTGCAGACTGGATGACAATATCAAGGACATTATGAATAGGGACACTGGCAACACTGAAATGCCTGAGCCCACACACCATGGTATTGTCAAAGAAAGATCAGGCCTGTTAAACCTGGTTAACCTCTCTGAAGTGGTCAACAAACACAGGGATGAGGGCAGGATGGAGAAAAATGCCTACCTTCACCTAGCCAAATCCTCTCACACTAATCCCCAGGCAGCCAGGATACATACACCTACACAACTAGGCACCAGATGAGTAGCTAACTGACCTAATGATAGTACCCACTCAGTCAAAGTAGTGGAACCTCTAGTAGTAGAGTTTTCAACAACGGTGTGCCCCAAGAATTGGTCTAGGGGTCTTTACTGTTTGAGATATATGTATCTGAGGTACGGGACACAAGCAGTGGTCTGTGGTTGACCAGGTGTACAGATGCTTGAAAACTGGCCACTGTCTTACATTCCCCTACTGATGTGAGCATCCCCCAAGAGGCACTCACCCAATTACTGACTGGTGCAAGAAGCATTACCATAAACTGAATGCCAGGAGAGGCATCATTCCCCCTGCTGTAGCAGATGTCATCCACACTAAGTATGACAGTAATAACGTACTGAGCATGCATTCAGTTGTGAGACAACTTGTGCACTGAGGTTGGTAGCAACCTGACAGTTTACACCGTGTGGGCACCATTGTACGGAAGTCTGTCTACATGGCCCACCTCACAAATATGGGCATGTCATCCAGGAACTAGAAGGCCACAACATCCCTGTACTCCATCCTTACCAGATGCACCACCAAGTATAATGGCTCCTTTGGCATGTACCTTGCCAAGAAAATGCAGCAGTTGCAGAGACCACAGAGGTTCCTGACCAGGCAATTCCAGAGTCTGCAACACCTGCCTTATACAGGTAGGCTGAAGCCCTGTCCCTGTACTCATTTTCATACAGACTGATCATAGGTGACCTGTGTCTGGCATACAAGGCCATGTCCAAACCAGCCTTGATGGCATTTCTGCATATCTGTAAGACATACTGTACTCACGCATCCCGCACCCAAGGTCCTCACCTGGTCTGTGACATGTACTTGTTGGCAGGGTAGTGTGGTGTCCCACACAATACAGTCTGTAAAATACACTCCCTCCCCATATCTAGCAGAGTACGTGTATAACCATCTGGAAGAGGAAGCTGGATGACTGCATCAGAAATGGATGAGACACCCCTGGAATCCTGTGTGTGTCACAGATGGACAGGTTAAACAGGTACTGGCTTGGAAGGGGTATGGTGAAAAGTCTGGGCCAGGCTTATGAGGGCATCAGGGCCAATAGCCTGGTATCACCTTATGAAGCTATGCACCTAGTACTTTACATGTGTCCTGTATGTATTGCAGACTGTCCTGCAATGTATGTGAAATGAATCACTGTGAGTCAGAACTATGTATGTACTGCAGTGATAGTGTACAGTCCTGTCTCCTCACCAGTTATCATCACATACTGTTACACCTTGTCAGTGCGTGTGGTCTATATAGCAGTAAGTCAGCTCTTACAGTATGTGCATATGCACTTGGTGACCCTGTATAGCTCACTCCAATAGTTTTGGTCTTGCCCACAATTACATTCTGCTACTAGACCATCACACAGTAGGATTTATCACCCTTTTTTGTGGGCCAGACAGTAGCAGTGATAGAGATGGATTGCGGTAGGCAGAACTACCATAAGTTCTACCCTGAAGGGCCCATAGGTGTCACAGCTGTACCAGACAGTACCAGGAGTGTGTGTGTGTGTGTGTGTGTGTGTGTGTGTGTGTGTGTGTGTGTGTGTGTGTGTGTGTGTGTGTGCGTGTGTGCACGTGCACATGTGTGTCTGTGTGTGCGTGCATGTGTGTGTGCATGTGTGCGTGTGTGTGTGAATGTGTGTGTGTGTGTGTGTGTGTGTGTGTGTGTGTGTGTGTGTGTGTGCACGTGTGTGTGTTTGTGTGTGTCTGTGTGTGCATGCATGCGTGTGTGCATGTGTGTGTGTCTGTGCATGTGTGTGAATGTGTGTGTGTGTGTGTGTGTGTGTGTGTGTGTGTGTGTGTGTGTGTGTGTGTGTGTATATATATACCAGCCAACCTTATAGTGCAGGTATTAATTTACATATGTTGTCTTCCCCTCACATGTGGCAAGGGGGACCATGGTCCCTCCCGCACAGAACCAGATGTCACTGTTTCTGCGGACTCTGACAATGATGATAGTCATAGTGAGGCATAGGTGGTGTTGTCAGGGGCTGAATCTGTGCCATTGGTTGGCATTTCTCTGTTGTCCACAACATCTTTGCACACAGTCACGATGCCCACACATACCCAGTCCCCAGTGGCAACAGATGATGGACAGTTGGTGCGTGGTGGCATGGAACAGGTTAGTGTGATGACTATGGCAAATGTGAGTATAGACACTTGCCATAGCCGGAGTGCAGGTGAGGTCCCACACAATACCACCAGCACTACCAAAGGGGGGGGGGTGCTGTCCATACCACACTGCAGCAGGCCATGGGCACATGGTCCTGGCTATTCCCTTCAGGGACACTAATCCAGCAGACAGTAGTCACCATCAGGGAGAAGTATTGCATCTGGCCTTGGGCCTGGTGCTGCCAGTGAGCCCCCTGGCAAGACCGGTTCATGTGTCCATGGCCAGAGACAATGAACTGTACACCCTGCCATGTATGGTCCACAGCTGTCCAGCATACCCCTATGTAGGGTAGCCACATGGCATGACTGTGTGCATACAAACACACACACATCACCATCGCAGCCAGGTCACCTCCAGACACACACACACACCACCTCTTCATGACCCATTCATAGAACACCTATCCAAACACACACACATGATGTCAACCGTATGGCCCAGCCTAGGCCTCTGGCAAAGCCACACAACACCCTGTGCATATGATGATACCTGTGCCACATCCTTGTCATCCATACCACCGATACAGGGACATGCTACTATGGTTCTGGTCCACACGGTGAATTAAGTACAGTTTAGCTATGTAATGCTATGTAAGGTGCTGTCAGCTGGCATTTGTAATGGGTACACTTCAGAGTGTGTGTATTGTTTCAGCCATGATGCATTATGGATTCTAGTAATGCTGACAGACTGTAGTCTCACATGCTGTAGTCTGTTTGTGTTCTAGGTGTCTGTGTGTCAGCAGTATGTGGCCCTGAAGACATTGCCAACAAGGGGTATGGCAGAGAGGTAACACATTGACTGTGTCATAGCCGAAGTACAGCTGTATATGTACACATTTACCAGGTCTGTGTAACAGTTATTGCATGTGCCACAGAGCTTATAGAGCTGAAGGGTGTATACAGGTAAGTCTATGGTGGTTGACATCAGCAACTCTTGTAAAGTGGACAATGGTAAGTGTAGTGGGTAGAACACACCTCAGATTGGTAAAACCCACACCCCCAGAGGATATTGTGTCGACCAAACACAAAGAGAATACTATTCCCACACACACAGTCACACACACACAGTCACTCACACACACACACACACACACACACACACACACACACACACACACACACACACACACACACACACACACTCACACACACACAGACACACACACAGGATCACAGTTGCCAGTGTTGGGTTTGGAACCCCTACCCATCTAGTTAGTGGTAGTACAGTGTTATGTGTTTATCACAGGTGGCATGGAACTAATAGTGTGATAAGTGTTCCAAGGTGCCTGTAAAGTGAATACCATCACATGCCCTTGTGAAGTATGGCAATGGGGTGTACTGGGTGAGAAAGGACTCATAATACTGTCACCTATGAGTCTACACACTCACAAACACTGCTATACACACCAATGCACACACACACATACATACACACACACACACACACACACACACACACACACACACACACACACACACACACACACACACACACACACACACACACACACACACACACACTTGCCAGGACTGAGATTAGCAATCCTGCCTATCATGTTATTCATTCCATACTGTTACATAGCTGTTGCACATGGCACAGGGCTTATTGGGCTGAAGAGTGTCTACAGATACCTCTACAGTAGATGAAAACAGTGGGCTTTGTAAAGTGGACCTTGGGATGTATACTGGGAGTACCATGGTCTACAATTGGAAACCATGGCCACCCAATGGATATAGCTCTCACTCAAACAGGATATTGTTCTAACACACACACACACACACACACACACACACACACACACACACACACACACACACACACACACACACACACACACACACACACACACACACACGCACACATATACATTTGCCAGGACTGAGATTAGCAGCCCTGCCCATCTTGTTAGCTAGTCCATAGTTCCTGCATGCAGCACAGGGCTTATAGGGCTGAAGTGTTTCAATAGATACCGCTATGGTTGATGAATACAGCGGGCCTTGTAAAGTGAACCTTGGGACGTGTACCGGGATTACCATGGCCTAAAAATGTAAAATCCATCCCACCAATGGGTATAGTTCTCACTCAAACACATACACATGATACAGTTCTTGCACACACACTTGTCAGGACTGAGATTAGAACCCCTACCGATCTAGGTATTGCTATTACAGTGTTATACATTTATTGCACATGCCACAGCACTTATAGGGTGCAGAGTATCCCTCAATTCTTCTAAGGTGAACAACATCACCAGCCCTTGTAAAGTATGGCAATGGGCAGTGTACTGTGAGAGTGAGGCCTCAAAATGCTGTATCCTACAAATATACACACTTACAAACACACACACACACACACACACACACACACATCCTCGCATTTACCAGGGCTCAGATGGGAACCCTTACCTATCTAGTTATTGGTACTCTAGTGTTATGCAGCTATGGTACACACCACAGGGCTTGTAGGGTGCAGAGTGTCCCAAGGTACCTGTAAAGGGAATAACATCACTAGCCCTTTTAATGTATGGCAATGGGAGGTATACTGGGTGAAAAGGGCCTCAAACTACGTTCACCTACATGTTTACACACTCACAAACATTTTTATACACACCAATGTACACACACACACACATGTATGCTAGTGCTAAGATCCATAGGTTCATAGGTGTGTAGTAGGCAAATGGCCATGGAGCTTTTACAAACCTAGCCCATAGGATTACCATGGTATCGTGCCCACTGACGTTATTCCCCAGTGTGTCTATTCAGTATAGCCATTGAAGTGATCCCCAGGTTGAGATTTCTATTCCCCATCCACTCATCCAGATTTTTCTTGCAGAGGGCCAGTGAGGTGCTCTGCTTGACATGTATGTGCAGTCTATTCCATACCATGGCCAGTCTCTGGGTTATGAACCTGTCCCTCCAGCATGTTCTGTTGATTGTGGAAATGGGGTTGAGGTCTCTGGGGCATGTGGTGCAGATGGATTGGGATTCATTAGATGTAGCATGCCTAACAGAGCTGGATCAGACATGGCTTTGTAAGTCAAACATAGTTTGCCTCTAAGTAGCCAATATGAGACAGAGAATAGTTGGAGTTGATGGAGTCTGTCCATATAGGACAAGTGTTTAAGGCCTAGGATCCTCTTTGTGAGGTACTTTTGCAGCCTCTCCAGTTGTTGCAGGTGTCTAGTGAGGTACATGTCAAATGGGCCATTGTACTCGATGATTGGCCTAATAAGGGAAGAGTAGAGGGAGACAATGACCTCTTTCTTCCTGGATGCAACACACTTAATAATGAGATGTGCCACATAGAAGGGCTTTATAACCACAATGGCACTCTGGTGGTCAACAAAGAGGTTGCTGCCAACCTGTGTTCCCAGTTCTCTTATAACAACTTCTGTGTTCAGTGGACTACCATTGATGTGGTGATTCATGGCAACCAAGGTGTTCCTAAAGGGGATGGTGACACATTTTCTGGCACTGAGCTTAAGTCCTGGGTTCTGACAACAGTCATAGGTCTCAGTGAGGCCTTTCTGTAGGATGCCAGCATTACTTGGGGAGGTAATAATAGCACCTACCTTGCAGTCATCTGCAAACATTGCACACCAGAGTCCATTTGTGTTGGGATGGACTTCAGAGGAGTAGATACCAAACATGAGGGAACCCTGTGGTACTCCACTGACTGGTCAGCAGTCTGACATTGAGTCAACTGCTTTCACACTGTGGGTTCTATCTGTGAGCCTGTTTGCAACCCACCTAGTGATATAGGGGTTCATGCCTAGCTGAGTGCATTTGTCTATGATTCCTCAGTAGGGAATGGTATCAAAGGATTAGAAGCCCCACCTATCTTGTTATTATTCCATACTGTTACATAGTTATTTCATGTGGCACAGAGCTTATAGAGCTGCAGAGTGTCTACAGCTACCTCTACAGTGGATGACAACAGTGGGCCTTGTAAAGTGGACATTGGGATGTGTACTGGGTGGACCACAACATAAAGTTGCAAAACCTGCCCCCCAATGGATATGATTCCCAACCAAATGCACACACTTGCCAGGACTGAGATTAGAACCCCTATTTTTGTGGCCTTTCTCACCAAGTACATCTCCCATTGCCATACTTTACAAGGGCTGGTGATGTTCCTCACCTTAGAAGTACCTTGGGACATCCTTCACCCTATAAGCTCTGTGGCACATGTGATAAATAACTAGACATCTATCTAGTTGTTGCTATTATAGTGTTATGCATTTATCATGCACACTGTGGAGCTTATAGGGTGAAGGGTGTCCCAAGCTACTTCTAAGGAGAGGAACATCACCAGCCCATGTCAAGTATGGTAATGGGAGATGTACTTGGTGAGAAAGGCCACAAAATACTTTAACTGACAGATATACACCCTTACAAACACAGTCTCACACACACATTTGCCAGGATTGAGATTAGAACGCCCACCTAACTAGTTATTTGTACTATAGTGTTATGCAGTTATCACACATGCCACAGAGCTTACAGGGCTGAGGGTTGCCCAAAGGTACTTCTAAGGTGACTGACATCAGCAGGACTGCTAAAGTAGGGCAATGGGAAGTGTACCGGCTGGGAAAGGACTAAAATACTTATTTCTACACATGTACACACAACCACACTTACATATTCTAGGACTGTGATTAGAACCCCTTACCTATCTAGTTATTTATATTATAGTGCTATTTCATTATCACACACACTATGGAGCATATAGGACAGAAGCCAGTCCAAAGATACTTCTAAGGTGAATGACATCAGCAAATCTTGTAAAGTAGGGCAATGGGAAGTGAAATTGTTGGGTAAGGCTTCATAACACACACACACACACACACACACACACACACACACCACACACACACACACACACACACACACACACACACACACACACACACACACACACACACACACACACACAGACACACACACACACAAGCACACAAAGGTAGGTGATGTGATATTACAACCCCCACCTCAGTACCATCAGATAATGATTCTCATCTTCATGCTGGCATGTGCCAGTGGTTACAACTGGTATGCAACTGTCTGCAGCAGGACACCACTCCCTGCCATTCAGAGTGTCCCTGTGTATGACTCCCTCTCTGTGTGAGTCTCCCTGTGTGTCTCACTCTATCACTATATGTCTCTCTCTTCCCCATGTATGTGTGCATATATGCTTGAAATATTGTAATATGTTGCCCATATATATGTGTGTGTATCACATGCAACAGAGGCAGATATACCACATATGGGCCACCTACAGCTGGACTGTGGGTAATCCTGGCTGATGGGTGTGTGTGGAGACAGGTGTACGTATGCAAAGACATCTGTACAATACAGATATATATAGTCCGTTGTGGTTTCAGACATGGGCTTTAGCTCTACGTGTAGGAGCATGCCCGTATGATCTTCTACAGTAAGTGTGGGAATCCATTCCAGGAATAGTTGTAAATCCAGTATGGGGTGTTGTGTGCTACAGCCATACCTTGCAAACTGTCTGTGCTAGATATCTGAAGATAGGCTGCAAATAAGGGGAAACAATGGCCCAAACATGGGGGATACTGTAACTATAGCTCTTATTAATATATGAGTTGCTTGAGTTACAGAGCTTGTTTTAGCAGACATCTTCTGACTTATGTAATGTTTGAAACTGTAATGTATTGTGTCATTATCTACTGACAGATATCATCAGATCATCACAGTTATTTACCGGAGAAATACAAGATGAATGATGCACAGACCAATATTATGAGGCAAAGGCTGGACCTTCTTGCACAATCCGGTCAGTTGGGAGGTGTGGCTACAGCCGATTGACTGATGAAGCTGTGTAAAAGGTCCAGCACATCGGTGATATACTGGCTGGGGATCACCTGGTTGTGTGGTATTCTTCTTACCTGTAAGGTCATATCCTGGTGTGGGCCATACTTCTCAACTGTACAGATTCTCACAGATTATCCAGATTCATGTGTCAAATATCTGGTCAGTTTCTCTTCACATCGTGGTTTTCTAGCAAGTTTGTTGCAAATCACTCAGGGTTGCAGTCAGGGAATAATGACCAAACATTAGAGTTTCAGACTTCACACCCTTCATAACATCCATGCTACTACACACCCCTTTGTTATTCTATCACCTTTCTAACATTATAAGGGCATTACTTCAAAAGTTTCCCTATAGTTGGGCCTTTATCCCACCATTATGCATGGCTTTGTCCAGATTTCTTGCTCTACGAGGCTGAGAGGTATGCTACTAGCATTTCACAGCATGGCCTTTCATTTGCATTTTGTTGACTGTGTTATGTTGGTAGTATAGACCCCATGACATTCCCTACAATGGCACTATGGGTGAGGCATGGGCCTTTGCCAGAGGCCTGTAGGCCATGTGAGACTGCTGCAGGCCATATGTAGCAAGGCAGTGCATTCTGTCACTCATATGTTCCCAGGCTGCCAGGCAGTGGATCCCCCTGTGGTGACAATGGTGAGTCAGGTGTTACTGACAATCATTTTCTGTTCGTATTGATCCATCACTCTGGGTGACAGAAGGATGCTGATTATGGCTAGGTACATACCTGCATGGGACACATATTCAGCATGCTGCATCATGTCTGTCCTTCTATAGTCTGTGAGGTACTTCTGACATCATTCACACTGCCATGGACCAGGCTAGTGTGATACCTGTACCTGTTGTGGGATGATGAGTGCATGTGTAATGTGGCAGACTATTGCACCTGCAAACAAATAATCGTGACTTTCTCCTTATCCTGCCTGCTGTATGGCACATCTGTGTGGCTCACAGTGGAGTCTTGTATGAGTAATATGTTATGTATATGGTAAGGCCTTAGTGTTTGCAGGACGCTGGTGTGTGGAGTATGCGTGGTCTGTGGTCTGTAGGTTTGGGAAGTTCTCATGTGCTTTTGCCTCTGAGGTGTCTTTTACTTGGGGTTTGATTTGTTGTGGACCTCCACTCATGTGGGTGTGTGTTGTGTATTTGCAGGTGATGCTTACTGACTCCATACACTGCAGGGCACTTATGTTACTGCAAAATGTGCTCTGGTTTGCACATTCTCCATTTGTCTGGCCAGTGGTTTCCCTCCCCCTTCTGTGTGTCTCTATCCTTCTGTAATCTGGTCACAGGCTTTGCCCACAGTGGCTGCTATGTATTTGTAATTTTGGTGTAAGCATGGTAAATGCTGTAACATCACACACAAGGTTGTGGACTACACACCTCTGAGCATACCTCTTTGGCAGATTGTCCATCATTGCACCATTACATATTCTGGGGTCTTCAGACAGTTTGTGTTACTATGCTATTATTCAGCTACATGCTGGCCTAGCTGTCAAACTGTCACTTACTCTGACATCTGGACAGGCCCACATATGACAGTCAGATGAAGGCTCACACTCAGGGACAGAGTGTTGATACTGTTCTGCCATACACAGACAGTTGGGGGACCAGTTTGTTGCTTGCTTGCTTTCTGTTACAGGTATGACATCTGCTTCTCCACTGTCTGCCATTGATGTTTTGACATGACCTTTTATTGTTTTTCAAATACTTTGCAGGCACATCCAATGTTAGGACAAGCAGAACAGATATACAAGGCATTCTTGTGCTCCTTCTGTGACAACCTGCCATTCCAGGGGTATGGCTGTTGGCCAGTGACATGTTGTCAATGCTGATACAGTAAGGTGGTGACCTTTTATGACCTGCCAGCACACTGGACCTTCAGGTACCTGCTGTGCTACTAGGCACCATACCTGTCTACGCATGAGAGACAGACATCTGGAGAAAGCCATAAGTAATTAGGTGACAAAGACCTAAATATAGGGACCATTTTAACTATTAGCCTTACAAACCTAGAAGGGTGATACAATAACAGATTTTGCATTAGCATGCATTTTCTATAGGGTATGAAGTCTGAGACACTACAATCCGTCATTATTTTCTAACTTTAGACTTTCGTGGTTTGCCAATGATTTGCCACACAAACACCATTTCATGATAAAGACACCACAAATACGATGCAAACCTCTGTACATAATGCAAAAGGTCTGTACAGTTGAGAGGTATGATTTTCACTGTGTAGGTTACTCCGACCTGTGTACTGCTCATATGTGTGGACCCTGTCCATGACCTGTCCAGCTTACCAGCGGTAATGGATATTGACATCTGGAGAGTGTGTACAACTTCCACTGTAGGTGTAGCTAACATTCAAAAAAGTTGGCACTGTGATTCTTGGAACATGGTCCTGTCTACCACAGAACTGTACCTAGGTCACTAAGACACAACAGCCGGGAGTAAATGCTGGCCACATCCTGACAGTATTTCCCATGCATATACATAGATCATTGACCCTGCATATTGTGGACATGCAACAAGTTATCATGTTGATAGGGACAGCCCTGGTAATGTGTGCTCTGCTGCTATTACCCTACAAACTTACATGTTACCACATTTCTATGGGAATATGGGTGTGGGGGGGCACACCTGTCAACGGTACACATTTGCAAATACTGTGCTGATACTGGCTTTAATTTTCATTCCATTTAGCAAAGTATTGCGCCCTGTCATGGAGAATAGAGGCATATCACTAGAGACTACAGGTTAGATTGTAATGGCATACAATTGAGTTTCAGCTGTGATATCACTGTGTAAGTCTGTAGGGAGGTATTTCATCATTGATGCCATTTGTGGGCCTTTGCCAGACATTCTTTTATGGTTTTCTACAGCTGCCTTGCTGGGTGAGTTTGAAGGGTGAGTATGGGATCCCCACATTAACATCCATGCATGTGACCTATGACCCCCCCTTAGTTTGCCCCCCCCGCCCCGCATATAATGCAGTGGGATTTGTCACCTTGGATAATACCGCATAGTATGAGGAAGCCAGTATTGGGCAGACATTTCCTGGTGTCCCACATAGATGTCAGTTGTCTGCTGCTACTCCAGTAGGCCACCCCATTCCCTTGCATGCATGCAGCAATACCATAGATATGCTACTGGAACATACTACTCCATTCATTTTTTGTTTAGAAGACTGACTTACCTTGTGCCTGCAGCTATTGTTGGGACAGTGGGTGAGGGCTGACTCTGTCAGATGCATGCATTACACTGCCTATACAGGGTAAGCCACAGGTAGTGTGATGTATGTGGCATCCATTTTACTGTGCTATGTGTTGCCTCTTTGTCAAGGCCTGGGCATACTGGGCATGCCTCTGTCTGCTTATAGGAGCAGGCTTAGTGGTTTCCTCCTCCTAGTCCCTCTGTGCCTGTGGGCACCTTGGAAATGATGGGGGGCTGTGTGGTCCATCCCTGTGCTGTTCCTGCTGCATCTGTTTCCACAGGATCATATTGTGTAGCATGGCACATACTATGAATATGTTGCACATGTGGCTGGAGAGTACTGCAAGGCTCCACCACATATGTCAAGGCAGTGGAACCGTGACTTGAGCATCCCATTGTGCTTACACCAAGCATGACACTCCCCTTTTTCATGTCAGCTGCTTCTCATATTTACACCACTGCCTTATAGCTCCTACATGGTTAGGTGTGGCCAGAGAATGGTCTCCCCTTCAGTGATTCAGTAAAATTTGCTCATTTGCATACCCCACTGCCTTAGTCCCTGATTACACCACTACACCATAGCCTTCCTCCTTAGCAATCAGTGTTACCTGTTATTGTTTTGATTCTGCATGACATAGACTATAATGGCAAAATGCAGATTTCACTTAAAACTGCCTTTTCACATTTTTTTTTTCGGCACCATCCTGTTTGAGAGCCCCTGCCCTATGCTTAAACAGCCAAGATCGGCCAAAAAAAAACCCTTTGATTTTTATAATTTTGCAACACTTTTCCATGCCAATGGCCATATGTTTTACTTTGAGCTGTCATGCCTCCATTTTGATTTTTGCAGAAATGTATTTGGCTAGTAGCCGAATACATTTCTGCACCTCACACTATTCCTGTACGGATGCCTGCCTGCTTACTGAATCACTAATTCATCTCATTTGCATGTTTTTCACCAGCAAATTAGTTAATTAGCATTATTCAGTGGTGTCAGTGTAGGAATAGTGCTGCCAGGCTCATGCACATCCCCAGGCTTGTTTACTGGATCACTCGGTGGCCAAATTCCATGTAGGGGCAGCTGCACTATTCTTACACTGTGTGTAAGCTTTATTAAATCCCGGGGAGAGTCTTACCACAAAAACACTGGGAAGTAAGGGAAAGAAAGGGGAGAAATCAAATGCCATCATGGAAGTATTGAACAGATAAAACTATAAAACAGTTAAGACATGAAGTGTCACTGTTAGAAGAATATAGAAGAGGGAACAAATATACCCAGAAAGATAGATGTGATCAAAGCAATGTGCAGTATCAGAGCAGATCAGGATCTATCATTCACTATCGTAAATAATAAACTAAAAATATCTGCACAGGCAGAAAAACTTAGAAAATATGAAGATAAATAGAAAAGTACAAAATAAACAATTTATTGGTGGCCCAAAAAAGTTTTATAGAGAATAAGGAAACAAGGCAAAAGGAATTGAAACACCACCAAAAAAAGAAGTAATAGATGTATTTTAGAGAAATATCTATGAAGATCCTGTAGAACATAACAAAGATGTTAAAGGATAGATGTGAGAAATCCAGATATTGTAGTCCGTGAAAAGAAGACAAAAGCAGCATTGATCATTGAAATTGCTTTGCCAAGTGACTGTAGAGTCTTATGTTCAGAGAGACACAAAGTTATAAAATACCAGGATTTACAAGCAGAAACTAGGGCAGTGTGGAAGAAGGGCACCCAGATAGTTCCAATAGTAGTAGGAGCAACCAGTTTTATAAGAAAGAATTTACAATCATACATAGATATGTTACCAATACATGTAACTCCATATGATCGTACATAGTTATGTCACCTATACACATAACTCCATATGATCATACATAGATATGTTACCTATACATGTAACTCCATATGAATTGCAATTCTGCACACATTGCATGCAAAGAACACTTCTGGCTAACAATAAAGATGGAAACAATACTAATTTGATTAACTTTAATCATACTTTGACTTAGGAATGGGGTCTGTTTCAGTCATGGTATTAGAAACACAAAATACCTAGGGAAATTAAACTGCATACCCTATTAAAGATCTTAAAGTGACCGATCCACTACATTACAAATGCATTGCCACTATTCTTGAAAGGTTTATGGGGCCATTCAAGAGTAAGATCATCAATGTCATGAATACAGGCAAGGAAGAAGTTTAATTCCCATTGTCCCCATTCTAGTATTATAGACAAGCTCACCAGCTTGAACATAAACCCCTCCGTCATGAGATGGGTTGTCAACTGGCTCATGGGTAGAACCCACATGGTGAGAGTTGCAGGCTCTACATCTGACTAAACCAGTTACAAGTGGCGTCCCCCAGGGCTCAGTACTAGGACCCTCCTGTTAGGTATATACTTCTCAGAGGTACAGGCAAACATAGGAGGACTATGGCTGACCAAGTTCACATTCAACTGCAAACTAATGGCTATAATTGATTCTCCAGCTGATACAGACACCCTCCAGAAGGGTATCACCAAGACAGATACCTGGTGTCAAAATCATGGCCTCAAGCTAAATGCTAAAATGTGCATAGTCATCCCCTTTGGAAAAAAATAAAGTACCCGGAAACTACCACATAGGTGGTAGTCCCCTAAATACAGAAAATGTAATAAGGGATCTGGGGACCCAAGTAGATAGTAATCTCTCCTTTGATAATCATATTGCCAAGGTGGTTAGAAAATCCTTCTATGTGGCCCTCCTAATCACAAAAGGGTTTGAATCTAGTAACAAAATAGGTTATTGTGCCTCTCTACTAATCGCTCATTAGACCCATCATAGAATACAACACCCCATTTGGAATGTACCTTAAAAGACACCTGCAACAGCTGGAAAGACTACAAAAGTACCTCACCAAGAGGATTACTGGCCTCAAACATATACACTATGCAGCCCGACTCAAGAAACTCCAGCTGTACTCGGTTGCATACCGCTTACTCAGAGGTGATCTCTGCCTGACATACAAGGCCATGTCCATCCCAGAATTGATGGACATGCCCCACCTAAAAAAAAAAAAAAACAAATCCTGAAGAGCCACATGCTCTAGAGATATAAACCTCACCGCAACGATAAATAGGACATGCTGGAGGGATAGATTCCTGTCCCAGAGACCCCACCATGCTTTGGAACAGGATTCCAATATACATCAGGCAGAGCCTCTCACTAACACTTTTCAAGAAAAACCTTGACAGGTGGATGGGAAACAGAAAATTTACCCTGGGGATCACTGCAGTGGCTCTGCTGGACAATGGCGCAGGGAACTAATGGCTCTGCTCGACAGTGGCACAGGGAACTAATTTAAGGGGGTAGCAAAAGCCAACACATTCTGGCTAGGTTTATAAATGCCCTTGGGCAGATAGCCTAGTACTTACCTATGAACCTATGAACCTATAATGACCACATTTATGACTTCATGTGGCTATTTTGCAGAGTATGGCCACTGAAGTGATTGCTGTTTCCATCTTTAAAATATTAATGCTTTGATCTAGTTGATCAATCCTTGCTGTGTAACAGTCTGCTTAATCACAGGTTTATTCAAGAAGTAATGGTCTGAACTGATTCTTATTTCACTGGCACATACTTCATTATATGATTATGTAGCAAACTTTCACAACAATCTAACATTTATTCAGATGATTCCCATGGTCTTGTGTTGGAGTCTTAGTCTACATTTTGTACATATGCATTTCACCTACTTCATCTCAGAATGCTATTTTGTGAAGATAATTTATTTATTTATTTTATTTATTTTATTTTACATTTGTTGACTGGGCTAGTCTAGCTGGATACGTGTCCATTTTCAGTAGAGGCCCGGGGAGATAAGCTCCAACAGTCATTACAAGTTTAAATAGAGAAAAGGTAATACAAGATTAAAATTTATAAACAGAGCTAGTTAATACACAAATATGATACGAGCAAAAACGAAAAGTATAATCATACGATGTTTTAAAATAAAAATAAAAATACAAAAAAAGTTTTTTTTTTATTTTGAATTACAAGATAACTTAGTGACTTGGGAAATCTTAGACTCTGATTTTCCAAACGAAAGACTGCTAAAACACTGAAGACACTATTAGGTGATATGAACAGAGGAAAATGATTAATGGATTCATAGATTCCCAGAGTCATAGATTTACAGAATATACAATGCAAATTATGGCCATGGACCAATAATCTCTTTGGAGTTACAAAGTTAAATATTCAGAAACAATGTTTGTGCATTGGGAGAAACAGCTAATGAGAAACTGCTAAGAGCATTGGATGGGGAAAGAGGGAACAGAGATGAAGAAAAAACATGAGGCTAAGGATCAGTATTCCACAAGGAAAGGGAAATTAATTGGCAATTAACAGGGCACTAAAAGAAGGGATAAAATAGGGAAAACAGAAGGTAAGTGGAGGGAAAGAAGTTAAGTTACCTGGTGACTGGACTTCTCAAAGCAAGATCACTACAGACATTAAGCTGCAAGGTAATGATCATGAAAGGGCATGTTGTTAAGGTATAACTAGACAGCAAATGATGGAGTAGGACATCAGTAGCTCAAGACAGCAATCAGGAAAAAGACTGGAAGAGTGCTAAGGCATTGATGGAGCCCGACGTCCAATGTGACTATAGCACAGTATGGCCAGAGAAAGAGACATGGCATAGAGACAGATGATTCCAAGACTGTTTAAGAAAATCAGTGCTAACAACAGTCAGCAGAGCCAGAGACAATATTATTTATGCTATTCCAGTCAGACTAGACAAGAAATAACTGGACAAGCATCATTCTCATCTTATATCTAGGGGAGGGCTTGCCTCAGAAGTAAGATACAGGCATGACTGGTAGTTCCTACTGTCTACCTGGGATTCATTAAACTCCGTGCAGGAATAGTGTTATCCTGCACGGAGCGGATCGTGCCAGTGCAGCACACAGCACACCTTGCATATTCATGAAGGCACGCTGCTGTATAACCTGCACGGGCACAATCTGTGAACGAGTGCAGGAGGTGTGTCCGAGCATTGCTCGCACAGTACACACACACCCTGCACTCTAGAATTGCCGCAGGGCAATTCTAATGCAACTAACAGTGTCCATGAACACTGTTATCACAACATAACAGTGTCCATGGACAAGATACATTAGAATACACACAGAAGCACAGCCCCCCACAATGATCCATCACAGATAATGTCCATAATTATATGACAGCGTACATATTGGCATACCAAATAAGTAAGCATGTTCCTGAGAGAAACATGTAAAATAATACCCCCTGTATGATGTAGATGTCCAGATGTCCTGCCCTAAGAGGCAGAAAGCAATGTGCATCCCCCTAAAGTAAATAAAAATAAAACATGTTTCTTTTTTTTTCTGTCCCCAATAAAGTTTAAGCATAGCTGAGCAGGTGTGCGTGTTGCACAGCTGTGTATAGCATAGCTTAAACATCTGAAGGAACTAAATAGAAATATATAGCCAACTCAGTCAAAGTGCAATAGCATAGCGGTTAGAGCTTTTGCTTAGCATGCAGCCATTCACGATTCGAGCCTCAAAACAGTCTGTTCATTTTTATATGTGAAAGCAGCACTAAAAGTATCTTTTTTTGTTTTTATAAATAGATAGTAAATAATATATATTTGTTAACCAGGGTAGTGTAGCAGGACCAAATGTGAGGTGTCAGTGTAGTACAGATGTGAAACCCCCATACAAACACAAGTGTCCCATACAGTATAGCCACAAAAGAATATAATGTAATGAAAGCACATAGGGGGATGTTATGGAAGGGAAACATGCATATCATAAGATGTTATTAAGAAGGAATCAACCCCACAATCCTGATTGTCCATAAAATGAAATCTGAACAATGCTAAATTGTGCTCAGGTATGCTTAGCCAGAGTAAGCATTGCTTAAATTTGTATGCTTAGCAATAATTAGCATAGCTAAACAGATTTGTGCAATGGTAAGCAGTGCTTAGCAGCTACCCCTTTAAGCAAGGCTGTGCTAAGCGGGTTTGCCTGTTGCTTAGCTTAGCTCAGCATATTCAAAATCAGCCAATTGTGGCAAAGGATGGAAATCCAGCCCTATTTAAATCCCACAGGTGGGACTACAACCATAACCAGTTGTAGCTGATCACTGCAGGCACTATGGCTGGTTTTGGTGAGGGTGTGCACTTTCAGGCACAGCGTTGGGGCATTCAGGAGTCCAGGGTCATGGTTAGACACCTTGTAAAACATCATGAAGGGAGACTGATGCAGGACCAGTACCAGGGCTCCCAATACAAAGCAGAGGCCTGGGACCATCTTGCACATGACCTCACCAGTGCTGCTGATATCCCTTGGACTGGTGAGCATGTCTGGCACCATTATGCTGACCTGAAGCATAGAAAGATGGATCTTTTGGACCAGTGGATCCAATATGCTAAGGCACAGAATGTCCCAGCATTGTGCAAGTATCAGTATCAATTATTTTGTAACAAAGTCCAGCCTAAGTATGAGATGGATAGGTATGCATAAATGTTTCTCTATCTCCTGAATAGCTGTAGATGAGAGGGCTGTGAATGTGGATGCCCTCGCCAGCAGGCTGTTAAGGCTGCATTGCAAGGCTGGTGATTTCAAATCTAGCTTGTAGTAGTCAGGGAATATAAATAGAAATGCTCCCAGTAGTTAGAAATGCGTATTGTTTGTACTGAATAAATGAGACATTAGCAGAGTAATACTAATGTACAGGATATATATCATTGAAATGTCAGTACCTATCAATAAAAATCAAAACCCCAGACTGCTGTGTTTACTTTGCTATGTGGTAGTATGAATCTGAATGTGTACCGGTTCTGCACTGAAACTATGGCTCTGACAGAATTAATTAATTAAGGCTCATCTGACAAAGATTGTGGAGTTGTAAAACTGATTAACAATAAGAAATGTTCCATGCAGTAAGATCTGATCCATGAATAGTGATGTTGTGTTAACCATTGTTTTCCATACTGTAATATGTGAAGGTATGAATACATAGTATAAGAACTATCTTCCATGCATGAATGTCAGAATTACAAACCAGATTGTCCAAACAAGAGAGTATTATACAGAAAACAGTCCAGAAAAAAGCATCAGCTCCCCAATAGCTCATTGTGATAAACACAACCTTGTTATACCTTTTTGCACAAAAAGGCATGGTTCGAATCCTGGGACTGGTATAAAGCTGTATACATGATCTCATGCAAAAATATGTGATTATGTATAGAAATCGTCAGGTATTGTTAACAGAAATTTCTTCCACAGGTCTACCAGGTAAGAAAAAGTATAAATGAGCTTTAACAAGGCTGTAATTATACACTGTGTACAACACCCACTGTCCAACCCCAAGGCTGCAAATAACAGCAAGATAATTACATACACCAAGTAGTCTCCTGCAAGAAATGTCCCTCGAGTGTCATGCTGAGTGTCACAGCTAGTGGTCACTGCTGTCAACACCTAGGGTTACCAATAGAAATCAAGGTGGAGTATGGCAGTAGCACACACACACACACACACACACACACACACACACACACACACACACACACACACACACACACACACACACACACACACAGTATGAGTGCACGTATGTAACCTTGACTATGTGAATATGGGTGGAAACAGTCAGGTAGTGTTAACAATAATTTCCTCCACAAGTCTGCCAGGTAAGAAAAGATATAACTGAACTGTAAGAAGGCTGTAATTATACACTGTGTACAAACATACAACTGCCCAATGCCGGTTACATTGATAGCAACAGGGCACCAATAATAGTATTTGAACAGGAAACATTAATAATCACATATTTAAATATTTGAACAACAGGACATATGTTGGTGGGTGCTTCACCAACAGCCAACAAGCCTGAAAAGACGCCAAAACCACGAGGCAACCAGGTTTTAAGAGAGGAAGATGAAGGAGTTTTGGAATTGACCCAAAATGGTCATAGGTTGATGTAAAGTGAGGTAATACCTGGAGAGTAATGATTAGAGCAATGATCATTAAAGTTGTGAGTAACTGAAGCCTATAAAGTTGTTGATTTACATCTCTCTCTCTCTCTCTCTGTCTCCCACCCTATTTGCACCAGTAAGCTAAAGACATAAATCAGCGGGTATGTTTTTCACCATACTTACTGTTGGGACATGTGTCCTGTTGTTCAAATATTTAAATATGTGATTATTAATGTTTCCTGTTCAAATATTATTATTGGTGCCCTGTTGCTATCAATGTAACCGGCATGCCGTTATAATGTCCACTGTGGTTCCATATATGCATGTGTTCTGTGTTTTGGTTTAATGGGAACACCCATGCATGCTGTTATAACTAATCCAGGAATGTGTTGTTCATGACTAACCAACAAGGTCTTTTCAGGCTTGTTGGCTGTTGGTGAAGCACCCACCAAGAGGAGAAAACGCTGAGAGAAGAAAGGAGCCAATTTTGAGATTTTAAGTATTTTTCCTCTGTTTATTTGCTAAGTTTTTCTGCATAGCCGCCTATTTTGAGCATTTTCTGGCTTGTTAAACTTGATTTCTGCATTAGTAACTGTATTTAGAGCACAGCCTAGAGCTATTTACTGAATTTCCAGTTTGCACTTATTTTTAAAATCGTTTTTTTCTCAAAACTTGCATTTTATCTGTCTTTGGCCTAGCACTCTTGTGTGGGGTCATTTACTGCACTGTTATAACTTGTTGATACTTGTGAACCTCTGCTATCTCTGAAAAAAACAAAAAAACAAAAAAAATATTGCTTTTTTCCCACTTTTCTGAGATTTAAAAAAGGTCAGTTACAGGCTTGCTGTTCTTGAACTGTTTGTAAGTTTCTGTGATGCCATTTTTTACTCGGGCTAAAGGGAAGTCTCTCTGTTGATCAGTGGCAGTGAAAAACATTGAGCAGCCTGCCTGCCCCTGTGGGAGTGATTACTGACTTGAAACTGTAGTTTTATTGGCCATTTTGGGTCAATTCCAAAACTCCTTCATCTTCCTCTCTTAAAACCCTCTTTTGCGCGGTTTTGCGTGTTTTTGAGCATAGCGCAACAGCGGGCAGCGCTGCCTAATTGGGTTTAAACTATTCCTTGCTCCACAAAGTCTGCTCTTCACTTTTTTCCTTAGAACTGCTCTATCTCTCAATTTAAACACCATACTCTCATTCTAAGGCCCTTCACTGGTCCAATTAAGTAATCCTACAAGTTAGCACTATTAAACCATAAGCACTACTTACTCTTATAATCTCTACGATTACCCTGTCCTCTATTGGTCCGTCTTAAATTCAGTTTCCCTATATTACTCTAGCATGTCCAAAGGTCAGTCAATGGTTTCATCTCCAGCCCAGCTGGTGAATCTGGGAATTTTGAGGCAATGTTACAACTGTCTCATGTACATGGACAACCCTCTCCTCTTCCAAACAGGTTCAAATATATGTGAGAGATGCAACTATTTAGCCAAACTGGAGGCTGAGCTCTCTCATCTCAAAACTGGTGTAACCAGTCAGGAGGAGAAGGTAACCTCACACAACACAATTCCAGTATCACATAGTCCCACCACATCAGCGAACCAAACACATAAATACACAAAAACATACTCGGAGGCTCTAAATAAAAATCTACCTAAGCAACAGAGACCTCCAAAGCAGACATCCAAGCAAATGCTACCTCAAAACAAAACACGCACAACACATAACCCACAAAGTCAGTGTGCCAAGCAGCCACAGCCCTTAAGGCTGAATAACACACCTGATACTCTTGTAATAGGTGACTCTATTGTCAGACACACTGATGTCCCGCTCAACAGGCTGAATAAAGAGAAGGTCACGGTGAGCTGCCTGTCTGGTGTTAGGATCCACCACATAACGCAAGCACTCAGGTCACTCCAAAGCAAATACAAATATGACTCAGTCATTGTACATACTGGTGTGAATGACCTGAGACGTATCTCCCTGGACTACATGAAAAGAGACATAGAGGAGCTCTCTGATCATGTAGCCCAGGCTGGTATGACCCTGACCTTGAGCAGCATCTTACCCTCACCTAGAATGATGCCACAGTACAAAGACAAAATGATCAATTTTAACAATTGGCTAAAATTTTGGTGTCATTCAAAGGGGATCCAGTGCCTGTCAGCCTGGGATGACATGCTTGACAAGCCACGTTGCTTCGCTAGGGACGGCTTGCACCTGTCACCACTGGGCTTTCGGATATTGGCAAAGGCCCTTGCCACCCCCACAGTGCCTTTTTTAGGCAAGGCTCAAAAGTCAAACCCACCCCCACAGACAGCACAAGGAACAAGAAACTAAGGGTAATGCTGCTAAATGCCAGAAGTCTTAACCTAACGATGCACGCACTCGAAGCGCTCCTCAGTATGGAGAACATCGATATCTGTGCAGTGACAGAAACCTGGTTCAAGGCTCCAGAGAGCACCCCAGCACTACCAGGCTATACCTCATATCATGCTTTTCGGCCCCAAAACCTGGACCAAACCACAAAAGGAGGGGGAGTTTCCATATTTATCAAGGATATCCACACCTCCAGGATAGTGGCATTGCACGAAGTATCGGAGACCATCCATGTGCAACTAACAGTGGGCAAGACTGCTTTTCAGTTTATAGCATCCTACAGACCACCCTCTCAAAGTCAGGAATCCCACTCGGCTTTCCTGAAAACATTGGAGAACATGAAGATCTCTCCGAACACCATTATATTGGGCGACTTCAACTACCCAAACATTGACTGGGAGCACTACTCAAGCCCCAGCACCTTAGCCCAAAGGTTCCTGGAAATTATAAACTCAAATGCTATGGAACAACTAGTCACCACTCCCACAAGAGGGGACAACATACTAGACCTGATCATTACCAACATGGGGACTCTATGCTCCACACCAGAAGTATATCCCTCATTGGTAAGATCAGACCATAAATTAATTTCACTGGATGTCCACATCCCGACCCCACCTCCAGCCCAGAAAACCACAGTGAAAAACTTCTCAAAAGCGAACTTCTCACTTCTCAAAACTGAAGTGGAATCCTTCAAGGCCCCAGGGCCAGTGGAAACTACGGCCCAAACTGCAGAATCCTATATAAACGCATTCTACGGACATCTCCAGGAATGCATGGATCATGATATCCCAAACAAAACCAAGACCCAATCATCCAAAGGCAGGCGTCCAGTCTGGTGGACCCCTGCCATAAATAAACTGTACAACAGAAGGAGGAAGCTACTACATGATAGAGCAAAATCCCTAATAGGGAAGGCATCTCTGATCAGTACTAGCAAAAAATCACGATCCCTCATAAAATCCTCCAAGGCCAGCTTCGAGAGAAAAATTGCACAGGACACCAAAGACAATCATAAGGCTTTTTTCAGTAATGTTAGAAACCTGGGATGCAACTCCCAGACTTGTTCTGAGTTGATTCTAAATGACAAAAAATACACTGAACCCACAGACATTGCCAATATCCTGGCAGACAGGTTCAGTGCAAACTTCTCCACCCCCTCCCCCCCAAAATAGCAAGTATCTATCCCGGCAGAGGGCTGCCTCCCAAACATCTCTGATGCTCAGGTGAAGGCTGCCCTCTCCAAAGCAAAAAACACTGCTTCCATGGGACCAGATGGCGTCCCAGGTTGCGTCCTACATGAACTCCAAGAGGAACTAATCCCTCAAATAAAACAGCTATACAATCTCAGCCTCACTACAGGATATGTGCCCACAGAATGGTGTACAGCAACAGTGGTCCCACTCCACAAAGGTGGAGCCTCTACGGACCCTGGAAACTATCGCCCCATAAGCCTGACTAGCTTAGTCTGCAAGGCTATGGAGAGGATCATCATGGAGCTCACAAACAAAGACATTGGGGACCTACAGACACTAGATCCTACCCAGTTCGGCTTTGTCAAGGGCAGATCCTGCCTTTTGAACCTGGTTGACTTCTTCAAAACAGTCACCAAAGCCATAGATGAAGGAAAGGTAGTCCACACAGCCTATCTGGACCTTGCAAAGGCATTTGACACAATACCCCACTCGGGCATCATAGATAAGCTATCCAGCTTAAATATAAACCCCTATGTCACAAGATGGGTCACAAACTGGCTCAAAGACAGAACCCACAGAGTGAGAGTTGCTGGAGCCATGTCAGACTCGAAATCAGTCACAAGTGGCATCCCACAGGGTTCTGTCCTGGGACCACTCTTGTTCGGTATATACTTTTCCGAGGTACAGGCAAACGTGGGAGGACTATGGCTCACCAAGTTTGCAGACGACTGCAAACTGGGCACCATAATCAACTCTCCAGCTGACACAAACATCCTTCAAAAGGTCTCACAGAGACAGATAACTGGTGCCAGCGCCATGGCTTAAAGCTAAATGCCAAAAAATGTATAGTCATACCCTTTGGCAAAAACAATGTGCCCACAAATTACCACATAGGTGGAAACCCATTAAGTACAGAGAAAGTTATTAGGGACCTGGGGACCCAAGTTGATAGCAATCTCTCCTTTGAAAACCACATTGCCAAAGTGGTTAGAAAGACCTTCTACATAGCCCACCTCATCACGAAGGGTTTCACATCTAGATCAAGAGAGGTAATCATGCCCTTTATTCATCCCTCATCAGGCCCATCATAGAATACAATGCCCCTTTGGGATGTACCTTACCCGACACCTGCAGCAATTAGAAAGACCCCAAAAGTATCTCACCAAGAGGATCAAGGGTCTCAAACAGATGCCATATGCTGCTCGGTTAAAAAAACTCCAGCTCTACTCAGTTGCATACCGCCTACTTCGAGGCGATCTATGCCTGACATACAAAGCTATGTCAAATCCAGAATTAATGGACATGCTCCACCTCAGTAAATCTAAATCCCTTAGAGCCACACGCTCGAGGGACTTGAACCTCAGCACAGAAATAAATAGAACTTGCTGGAGGGACAGGTTCATAACCCAGAGGCTCCCTTTGCTCTGGAATAGAATTCCAGTTCATGTGAGGCAGAGCACCTCACTGAATCTCTTCAAGAAGAATCTCGATAGGTGGATGGGGGATCATAGGTCTGTCCCAGGGATTACTCCTGTGTCACTATTAGACAGAGGCACAGTAAACTAAATCTTAAAAAGGGCACAGTATACTCAAATCAAGGGGTGGCGTAAGCCATACAGAATCGGGCTAGGCTTATAATTGCCCCAGGGCAGATAGCCTAGTATGAACCTATGAACCTATATGTTGTAAAACCTCAACACCATAGCATGTCTGTGAAGGCCATTCCCATTGGATCCACCTGTCCCACCTCAACTATTCATGGAACCAGGCCCCAACATATTTGGGACCCAACCTGGGACCTCCTCATCTACTGGTCCTGCACTACCTTAGAGTGGAACCACCTCAGAGGATGGGGCCTATCCCCCCTGGGAGCGGGCGTGGACAGGACACTATCACCCATCGTCAGGTCAGGATATTTGTGCGTAGTGAGCTTCGAAAGGAGATCAGAGATCAGTTACACTAGCTTGAGGGCCGCATGGAGCATCTTGAGGGTCAGCCTGCCCCTCCTGCTCAGTCCCCAGCACAACCACCTTCGGGGCTATGAAAGTGCAGTTGTGACTGCCCATGGGCGGGGCAGTCCCACTGTATCTATTTGGGGGCTCATGGGCATCCGATTCCCAACCACCCTCCCTGTCCAAAGTGTTTATCCCCCACATGTGTCATATACCACCCCTGTCTGCTGTCTTGTTTGTCTTGTCTGTCTTCCTACCCAACCTGCCTCTTTAAAGATACCTACTATCCTTCCCAACATCCCACTCTCACCTTATAAAAAAAAAAAAAAAAAAAGGGCAATCTGTTCCCACAAAAAAGTCACCCCATACATAGCTGTCCATTTTGCACATGTATCCACTGGACACATATAATCTGGTCTAATTGGCTTAACAACACATTACTGTTGTCCTCACCCCTCTCTCAGGGGTTTGAATGTCCAAATTCACCTCCAAATTCTGTACAAATGCACAGCTGTTGCTGTATCAGAAATGGACAGCTATGGACCTTCCTTACACCCATCCTGCACATCCCTAGCTATCTTTCATATTGTTTTTCCCTCTGGGTACCCCATTTTTCACCACTTTCCTATCACCCCTTTTTTTCTTTTCTTTTAAAGAAATTAGTGCAGGGGTAAGGGAGAGTAAGCAGCAGTAAGCGGTAGTAAGAAAGTTTGTGTGATGCTAAGCGATGCCTACACAGATTAAGCAGTTTCCCATTTAACCATGTGTTGGCATCGCTTACCATTGCGCAAACCCATGCAAACCCATTTACAACTGCTTAAAACTGCATTAATCACCCTGTCTCCATCAGCCACTATTCTGCCCAGCAACAAAATAATCAGCCCTACCAAGTCTTGGACCCAGGATGCTGCACACCATAGTCAGAGCAATGTATCACTACACCACCTGAGATGTACTAATAAATGCTGTTTTTTCAAATATATCATTCAGTACAGGTATAGAATAGTAGTGAGCAAACACTGTGGAATCAGTCATGTTTAGTATATATATATATATATATATATATATATATATATATATATATATATACGTATATAGATGTGCATGGTGATAAATAAATATGAAAAAGTATATACATCAGATATATGGAGTTAATGGAGCTATACATATAAAACAAATATGTATAGAATATATACATATTGTTATATAAAGATATGTATAGATATCAAAAAAGGAATATATATATATATATATATATATATATATATATATATATATATATATATATATATATATATATCAGTATAGATATATCTAAAAGAAATATATATATATATATATATATATATATATATATATATATATATATATAAATATAAATAATATGCCCATAACATATAGTGGAGTCATACCCAGCACCATACATCTACAGCTGTTAGTGCAATAATTCTGGACACAGGCTGTCAAAATGGGAGGACAATGGTCCAAGAACAGGGACATAATGTATGTACTGCAGTTGTAAATGTAGAATGTTGCTACAGTAACAGGGTTCGTGTCAGCATACATGTACAGAAGGATGTGAGTTTTGAAACTGAAATGTATGTCATCATTTACAGACAGAAATGCTCACATCATCACAGTGATTTACCACAGAAATTAAAATTATTCTGTGGAACAGAACATTCATATGAGCAATAATCCTGGACAGTCTGAAATAATATGGCCAGTCGAGAGGTATGCTGTGAACCCCTTCATGCAACAAATCTGGACCATGCCTGACCGGAGGGGGGGGGGTAAAGCCATGAAATTGGGGACATATCCCAAATACTGGAGTAGATAAGGTGACACAGTTGATGCAGTAACACCCTCCTGTCTGTTGTACCATATATTGACTGGAATAGCCCAAGTCCAAAACCAAATTACTCCCTACTACTCATTGACATAAATCTTCACATCATCCCACTGATGTGTCAGATATACAGAACACATATGGGGGCCAGGCAACAGGACATCTGATAAATATCGGAACATAACATCACAATACGGAAACTACACTGAGCTGCTAGGCATGTCACCAAGTACTGTCTAAACTACAGGCAGACTGACACAACACAAACCCAATTTTGCTATGGGGGCATACACATGTAATTGCAAATATATCAGGCACTACAGGGATGTAACAGCACTGATCAACAGACACCACTTTGAAAGTGCATACCCAGAACTAATATCATCACATTCATAGCAACATACTGGTAAGTCACAGGAACAGTAGAGTATATGGACTGTGTGAACAAAATCATCAGCATGTTTGCCACTCACACGCTACCGCTATATATATATACTGGCCCATTAACAGTGTAGTCTGATGCCTGACTGTGGTATGAGACATGTCTCAGTCTGCCCCTACAAACCTATACAGTTGATAGAGTACCAGAAGCTGGAGCAGCATGCAAAGTCAGATAGAAAAGGACCCTCAACACTTACATCTACCCCCTCCCTACACAGGCCAAATAACACATTCACAATACACTGCTACACAATCCTGACAGTCTCTCAACAATTGCCAGAGAGACACAGTCCTCTCAACTGTATAGAGTCCCACAGAACATCCAGGCTTCATTCTCATATATAAGGCCTTCTACACGTAACGTGTCTGGCAGTCTAATACATCATTGGGATGATGTCTGGAATGAAGTCACTATATAATGATATACTATACATATACACCTCTTACAGCATGACATCTGGACAAAGCCTGACATACTTGGAGGCAGAGACCCAAATACAGGGGCATTGCTGACATATTGCTGTCATAAACTGAGAAAGTTTCTGGTGCAACAGGGTTGTTGTAACATATCTGTTCTGAGGGATATGAAGTCAGAAACACACATGGATGTTACCATTTACTGACTGCAATCCTCAGAGTATGTTACTGAATTTTCAAAGCAAAAAAAATGTGTGAGTAACACAGCAAATATAAGAGTCCAAACTCTGGCCAGTCTGCGGATAGCCCTACAGTTGAGAGTTATGTCAACCACATAACACTATCAGACTTAAATTCATGCAGAACAGCCATATCCACAAAAACCCTGTCAAACTAGCATTACTTCAACTGTATAACAGCAATACTTACATTCTGTCCCTGTGTCTGGAACATTCTCCCCCAATTTGTTGTAAGAGATATTCTCAACTACACTATGTGATGTTGTTCGTTACACACCTCCATGAAGTACTCCTCCCAAGCAGGGAAAAGAGGCAACACCCACATGAAGTACTCAGTTATAGGATTGTGTTTCCATGCTATTGGGTATGGGAATGATACCACAGCTGTTCCATATGCAATCAGCAAGTGGGGCACTGGAACTGGTGCACAGGCCATCAGCTGCTCATGAGCATTACCTACTAAAGACAAGATCATGCCTATACAAAACAGATGTATAGCCTACATCTGTCTCAGAGAGACACACACACACACACACACACACACACACACACACACACACACACATGCACAGAGAGAAACAAACAGACACACACACACACACACACACACACACACACACACACACACACACACACACACACACACACACACACACACACACACACACACACACACACACTCACTGGGACTGATGGAGTATACCACCTGAACTGAAAACAAAAAAACACAGCTATGTCAAACAATTAAGCCTGTAATGGAATGTAGTAGGGGGCATGTAAACATGGAAAATAGGAAGTTCAAACAATATTATGTCTCAACAACACATACTGTACTGATATATTGCTGAGCAGAACTTATGGCCATAGAAACTGGGTCTGGCTGCTGTGACATAGAACACAGCTCAGGGCCCTGAGCCACCCCAGGAAAGGATGGCTCACATATGACCATTACTGGAGTGGGTGTTACACACTAATGACTGTGACACTGCTAGGCCACACCCAGTCCAAATCATACCATCAGTAACTCTGCTACGTCCAACTCTGACTTGTGCCTCTTTTTTCATTGCCAATGTCTCCAACCCATATGACATAGCCGGTCTCCCTACCCTCTTGTAGACCTTCCCTAGCACTCTTAATGGTGCTTGTTTGTCACAAATCATACATGAACCTCTTTCCCACCGCCCACATCCTGCCTGTACTCACATTTTTCACCTCTTCCCCACACTCACCATTACTCTGAACTGTTGTTGCCAAGTATTTACACCTATCCACCTTTGAAAACTGTACTCCTGCATCCTCACCATTCCTCTATCCTCCCTCCCATTCACACCCATATATTCTGTCTTAGTCCTGCTGACCATCATTCCTCCCCTCTCTAGAGCATATCTCCACCTCTCCAGGGTCTCCTCAACCTGTTCCCTACTCTCACTACAGACCACAATGTCATCTGAAAACACCACAGTCTAGGGGGATTCCTGTCTGATCATGTCTGTCAACCTGTCCATTGCCACTGAAAATAAGAAAGGGTTTATAGCTAATCCCTGATGTACTCCCACCTCCACCTTAAACACACATGTCACTCCCAATGCAGAACTCACTGCTGTCACACTAGCCTTGTACATATCCTGTAGCATTTTTATGGAGTCCTCCACCACTCCTGACTACCTCATACAATACCACAACTCCTCTCTAGGCATCCTGTCATATGCTGTCTGTAAGTCCACAAAGACACAACCCAGCTACATCCGACTTTCTCTGTATGTCCTCATCAACACTCTCAGAGCAAACACCACATCTGTACTGTTTTTTCCTGGCCTGAAACCATGCTGCTGATCAGTAATCCTCACAATCGCCCTGCTAGACAGGGGTCCAGGGAAGTAAATAGTGTGGGAAGAAATAGCCAGGGAATTGTTATGGCTAGGCTTGTATAGGCCCTAGGGCTGATAGCCTAGTACCAACCTATGAACCTATCATGTCAGTCACCCTGCTAGACAGGGGTCCAGGGAAGTAAATAGTGTGGGAAGAAATAGCCAGGGAATTGTTATGGCTAGGCTTGTATAGGCCCTAGGGCTGATAGCCTAGTACCAACCTATGAACCTATCATGTCAGTCACCCTGCTAGACAGGGGTCCAGGGAAGTAAATAGTGTGGGAAGAAATAGCCAGGGAATTGTTATGGCTAGGCTTGTATAGGCCCTAGGGCTGATAGCCTAGTACCAACCTATGAACCTACGAACCTATCACAACCCTTCTTAGGCTAGCTTCCACCACCCTTTACCATTACCTCATGCTGTGATTGATCAGTGCTATCCCTCTGTAGTTACTACAGATCTGCACACTACCCATATTCTCATAATCAGTACCCAAACACATTTCATCCACTCCTCATGCATCCTCTCACTTTCCTAGATTACAGTAAACAATCAGGTTAAAAAGACCACTGCCATCTGTCCTAAACACCTCCATGCTTCCACAGGTATGTCATCTGGACAAATAGCCTTTCCATTCTTAAACCTCTTCATAGTTATCCTTACTTTTTCCTTGATAATTTGTTGCACATCCTGATTCACTATCCCCACATCATCCAACCTTCTCTCTCTCATTCTCATCATTCAACAGCTCATCAAAGTACTGTTTCCACCTGCTCAAAACACTCTCTTTGCTAGTGAGTTCACTTCCACCATTATCCTTTCTCAGTCATATCTGCTGCACATCCTTTCTAGCTACATGCCTCTATCAAGCCAATTGGTACAGGTCCTATTCTTCATCCTTGGTGTCCAACCTTACATACAACCCTTCAGATCCCCTATCCTCAGCCTTTGCCACCATTCTCTTTGCCATGCACACCATCTCCCTATACACCTGTTCTTTCTGCATCTGTCTGACAATCCCACTTCTCCTTGGCCAACCTCTTTCTCTGTATACTCCCCTGTACTTCCTCATGCCACCACCAGGTCTCATTGTCCTCCTTCCTCTGTCCAGATGTCATACCAAGCCCTGTTCTACTCATCTCCGTTACTAGCTCGGATTTAGTTGCCCAGGTATTTGCTAACTCTTCACTGCCACCCACTGCCTGTCTTAACTCTTCCTTGAACTCAGCCTCACAATCACCCTTTCTCAGTATCCACCATTTGATCCATGGTGCTGCCTTTACAATCCTCCCCCTCTTCATGCTCACCAATGTCATCCTGCAGAACAACCTTCCATGCTGCCTAACTACACTTTCCCCTGTCACCGCTTTACAGTTACCAATCCTCTTCAAACAGGCCCACCTGCATATGAGATAATCCCCCTGTGTGCATCTTCCTCCACTCTTGTATGTCACCCTATGCCCCTCAGTCTTGTAATACTATGTATTCGCCTCACCCAAGTCCAACCTCTGTTGCAAACTCCACCATCTCACCTTCTGCTTTCCTTTGCTTAACACCATACCTACACATCACTTCTGCATCCCCTCTGTCCCCATCACCAACATGCCCATTGAAATCTGCTCCAATCACCACTCACTCATCCTTGGGTACACACATCACCACTTCATCCTCTTCTTCTTCTTTCAGCTGCTCCCATTAGGGGTCGCCACAGCAGATCAACTGTTTCCATTTCTTCCTGTCCTCTGCATCTTGCTCTGTCACACCAACCACCTGCATGTCCTCTCTCACCACATCCATAAACCTTATCTTAGGCCTTCCTCTTTCCTGTTACCTGGCAGCTTCATCCTTAGCATCTTTTTCCCAATATACTCTGCATCCCTCCTCAGCACATGTCCAAACCAATGTAATCCTGCCTCTCTGGCTTTGTCTCCAAACCTTCCAACCTGGGCTGACCCTCTAATATACTTATTCCTAATCCTGTCCATCCTCGTCACACCCAGTGCAAATCTTAACATCTTCAGCTCTGCCACGTCAAGCTCTGACTCCTGCCTTTTTGTCAATGCCACTGTCTCCAACCCATATAACATAGCTGGTCACACTACCCTTCTTGTAGACCTTCCCTTTCACTCTTACTGGTACTCGTCTGTCACAAATCACTCCTGACACTCTTCTCCACCCACTCCATCCTGCCTGTACTCTCTTCTTCACCTCTCTTCCACACTCACCATTACTCTGAAGTTTTGATCCCAAGTACTTAAACTCATTCACCTTCATCACCTCTACTCCCTGCATCCTCACCATTCCTCTATCCTCCCTCTCATTCACACACATATATTCTGTCTTAGTCCTGCTGACCTTCATTCATCTTCTCTCTAGAGCATATCTCCACCTCTCCAGGGTCTCCTCCACCTGTTCTCTACTCTCACTACAGATCACAATGTCATCTGCAAACATCACAGTCCACACCACTTCATTCAACCCCACCAAAGTACATCTGTCTCATCCATCGCACACACAATTAGCGGAGTATATGGACTAACAACTGTCAGTATTACACCATCAGTTCCCAGCCTCCTGAACATCATTCTACCCTACACTCTTATCACCTCAACAGAAACTCTTGACATAATGTTCCTTCAGGTTAACCCCTACACCATTTCCCCTCCCATACACACCATGATAGAACTATTTGTACCCAACTCCGATACACACAGCTGTACACCCCTTCCATCTGGTCTCTGGCACACACAATATATCCACCTTTCCTCTGTCCAGCATATCAGCTAACTCTGTCCCCATACCAGTCATAATCACAACATTAGCAGTTCCTACCCTCACTACCACACACCTAGTCTTTCACATCTCTGCCTGCCATATGAGCATCAGACATCCTCCAGGCTATGTCTGTGAATGCAAAGGCTACTGCACTATCAAATGACATATGTGTGTTACAGCAATATGAAGAAAGTGTCACTAATTGTGTCCCATAGCCCACCATGTATGTGCGTTGTTCATAGGTTCATAGGTGTGTACTAGGCTAATGGCCCTGGAGCCTTTACAAGCCTAGCCCAAAAAAAATAAATTCCCAGGCACCATGCCACCAGATGTTAGCTCAAAGTGCACATATCCAGTAGTGCAACTGGAATGATCTTTCTGTTATATATATTAATTCCACATTTGATTGCATATAAGCATTTATAGTTTCGCAGTTAACTTATTTAATGCATTAGTTTATATATTTGTGTGTGGATTTAAATACATATGTTAAATATACATACATCAATACGTCTGGTTTTGACATGATTCATACCTGCAGAACAAGCATATGGGACTTAATTTTATACAATTTTATATAATATTATAAAAGTATATATTTGTTAATTACTATATGCATAGCGCTTATATGTGTATATAAAGTAAAGTTTATGGTATAATTTAATGTATTAGTAGTTAACCAATGTGTATATTTATATACAGTAGTGGGTAAACAGTGGTTGCCTACATTTTTGATACTGACTAGTGTGTTTTTAAAGTTTTTGGCGGCTACAAAAACAATCATTCAATTAAGTCAAAATGGTAGAGTATATAATCAGTAAATTGTGTGTAGGAAGTTGTTCTGATGAAGACTGTACATTACAGTTGAAAGCGCTTAACGTTCTACTTGTATCCTGTGTAGTTTCTACATTAAACATTTTTTATCCTATGTACGAGCAGTGATTCTTCAGCGTCAGTCTCCAGACACTTGTTCCGTGGTTGGCGCTTTTTTGCTTTATTTGGAGTCTATTTTTGGATGGCTGACTCAGTGGAATCACCTTCTGCTTCATTGTCAAAGGATGAAATAGCTCTTTTAAGAGCTGATTTAACGTCTTTACAAGGAGAGGTGCACAGACTTTTGGAACTGGTTACCGGTTTGGTAACTGTAAACGCTACAAAAGGGAAGTTCCCTAAATTGGTCGAAGGACCCATAACGGAAGACGTTGAGGCATGTACCCCAGAGGAAGCGGTGAGTTTGGACAAACGTAATGAACATTGTGCCGCTGCCTTTGTATCATCTCCAGGGCACTATGAACGTGATATCTTGCACACACCTGATCGTGGCTTCCCAAAGGAATTAAGGGGCATGGACGGCGGTTCCAGGGCTAATCGCAACACAGACAATATTGTTGATTCATTAGACAAGCGTAAAGGAAACGATATGGATGGATTAGACTTAATCAGTTATGGGGATGGCCATTTGTGCAGCGAACATCCTTGTAACACATTGGATCAGGATTTTACTTTTGATTTTAGTTTTAGCAGGGCCCGGCAAGAGAAAACACGTAACGGAGCACGTCCAAAGGAGTATCCTGCAGTAAAAACTTATGGCAATGGAAAATCAAAGGCCGTGTTGGCCTCCAAAGGTACTGTTACGCAGACTATTACTCATGACTATATAAGTCCATGCAGACTTAAATCTTTTTTACAACATAGTAGACATGCTTCAGAGTGTAAAATAAGTAGTAACAAATGTGATATAAGGGGTTACACTGAAGAAGAGTTAATGTTACAGTTTTTAGATGATAGTTTTATCTTTTGTGATGCAGATGTAGGATTTGTCAACAACAAACATAACAAGATGGATATGATGCATACTTCTGTGAAGGAATTAATATTTGATTTTGGTAAGAAATTAGTTTCTTATAAAAATACCAAACTGGATTGTAGCTATTTATCCAAGTGTCTCAAATTAAAGATTGTACCTAAGGGCATGAGATTTTTTAAACTTCCTTTGGGTATAGGATATGGAGCTGACACCGTTAAGAATTTTAATGATTTGTTTGATAGTTTTGGTTATGCATTTATTAAAACAGTAATAAAACATTTGGACGAAAAACTTATTAAGTTGGCCAATGAACTGGAAAGTTTAAATACCATTATTACAAGCCATAAAGAATATGAAATGTGGAAGGAGCTATATATGAAACAGTATGTAGTAGCTGATAATAAAATTCAGAGTATAGTGGAAAGGAAGAATAGAAAGATTGCACGTGACTTGGAATTATACAAGAATAACAGGGCTTATGTTTGGCCTGCACACAGGGACCCTACAAATGATATTAGTAACTACCACCCCAGGAGAAAACCTACTAAAACTAACACCAGGGAGGAAAATTTTCAGGGGGGAAGATTTTTTCCAGCACGAAATACCAACAGACAGTGGTAAATGACATTAATAAAACTGGTAGTGAACAGTCTTCCACATTTTCTGACAGGGTTGAAAGTATGACTAGCAATAAGTTTAATTTGTTCCACCCTAAAAAGGTCAACAAAGGAAAAGTGCACAACACACACAACATATATAAGACAGATAACTGTTTTCATAGTAATACTGGAAGGGGTTCTCAGGTAAATAATATAGTCAACGAAAGACCTAAGACAATTGTATATGAAGGATTCAAAGTTTACAATTATACAGAGGTGGACGTCAATTCCGAGATGGTTTCACTTTTGAGTAAGGGTATGAAATATATCCCAACAACTGGGTTGCATTTAATGGATAACATCAAGGAGGTCAAGATGTTTTGCAGAAGACTGAATTTGGCTACACATTTTGATAACAACAGGTGCAACGAGAAGAGACCGATAGGTATAGCAGGAACTGACCTTATGAAGAAAAGTACTTTTATTCCTGACAATAACCCACACGTATTGAATTTTGAGAAACTAGTGTGTAATGATATATACTGGACATTTAAGAACGTAAGGAAAGCTAAAAATTCCTTCAATGACAATCTTCCAGTATTAGAGAGAGAAGCATTATTCAAACTCATGTGTAATAAGGACATCAGAATTATGAAGCCCGACAAGGGTGGTGGGGCAGTTATTTTTTACACCAATGAGTATAATGAGGTCTTACATAACCTTTTTTATGATTCTGGAAATTATGAGAACATTTCTATTAACCAAATAAATATTGGGTACAAAAGAATAGATTTGGTTATAGAAGAATATTTGATTGATAACAGGATATGTAACGACACCTATTCATTCCTAAAGGTGGATCATCCTGTTTTGGCCAAGATGGTGGGAATACCAAAGATACATAAATCCTTGGAGAATCCTCCATTTCGACCAATAGTTTCTGGCTCCCGTTCCAAAACTTTCAGCATTGGTAAACTTATAGATGGATGGCTGAAAAATATTTATAAATCTATCCCCCACATTATGAAAGATTCCTGGAAATTTTTGGGTGATTTAACTAATGACAAATGGCATCCAAATATAATTTATCTTACCATAGACGTCCAGGATTTATTCTCCAGTATTCCCAAAGATGAGGGCCTGGAATTTTTTGCAAACAGCCTAAGGAAACATTCAGGTTTTACATGGGATAAGATAAATTTAATATGTGATATGATGGGGCTTGTGATGGACCACAACTACATATCATTCCAGGGAGAATATTTCAAACAAACCAAGGGTGTGGCAATGGGAGCAGCTTGTGCTCCCATTTTCGCAAATTTGGTCATGCTAGAATGGGAGTCAGAATATGTATTCAATAGTACATTTTCTTCTAACATCACCTATTACGCAAGATACCTGGACGATATTTTTATTTTGTGGAATGGTCCAGTGGAAAAAGTAGAGGAATTTATGGAGTACATAAACAACACTACTGGTTTTCTAAAATTTACACACAGTTATAACCACACTGAAACTGCATATTTGGACATATTAATCAGCCACAATGATGAAGGTTTCATTTCAAAGCTATACAGAAAGCCCACTTTTTCGAATGATTACATACATTTTAGCAGCAACCATCCTCCACACGTCTTCAAAAATATAGTAAAAGGACAATGTATTCGTGCCGCTAGGATGTCTTCTACAAAGAACATCATGGAGGTAGAACTCAACTTCATTAAAAATTTATTTTTGGACCGTGCTTATCCAATGAAAATGGTTAATGAAGTAATAAGATATGTGGAAAGTGAATGGGGGCATAAATATCCACCATTATTAGGATGTTATAAAATGGATGAAAGGACAGAAGGACAAAATGAATCCTATGGAAGAGTGTGTGTACTCATGTACACACCCTATACACATTTGGTTAAAGAAATCCTTGAGAAACATTGGGCAATAATAGTTTCAATGGACAAAGATCAAAAATGGGACAAATTTCCTAAATGTGTTTATAAAACGGCGCCCAATATTAAACGATTGTTGGAGAGGGCTAGCTATGGAAAGGGTAGAGTAGATGTACATAAAGGAACTACCAAATGTGGGAGTTGCAAGCAATGTAAGCATATCAACACAGCCAAGACCATCAGGTTAGATGACATTAATCGTACGTTTATTAGATGTAAGACTGGCAACTGTTGTTCAAAAGGGGTAGTGTATATAGCTAACTGCACACGGTGTAACGCCCATTATATTGGCAAAACGGAAAGACAATTAAAAAAACGTGTGTATGAACATCTATATAGGATACAAAAATGTGACACCAAAAATGCCTTATACAGACACATATTGGATCAAGGGAGTGAGCACAGTTTTTCATTTGCCATCATTGATCAGATTTCCATCACACCCCTTGGAGGGAACTGGAAAATGGAGTTAGCAGCAAGTGAGAGTAGATGGCAGATTCTGACAGATTCCACTAGAAAACCAGGACTCAATGACTTCATTAGCATCAAACCATTCTTAGCCTTATTATAAATGGCCTTATTACAAAGTCACATGAGTGTTATACCATCAGTAGTGGGTATATTGAACACTAGTATAGTATGTTTTCTAGCTTTTCTTTCTCCGTTTCAACTGTTTCAGATATAATGGTACTACTTTGTTTGAATTTTGTATAAGATACAGAAATGTACAGTGTGACATTGGGGAATATTGCTGTAGTAGATATTAATTCCACATTTGATTGCATATAAGCATTTATAGTTTCACAGTTAACTTATTTAATGCATTAGTTTAAATATTTGTGTGTGGATTTAAATACATATGTTAAATATACATACATCAATACGTCTGGTTTTGACATGATTCATACCTGCAGAACAAGCATATGGGACTTAATTTTATACAATTTTATATAATATTATAAAAGTATATATTTGTTAATTACTATATGCATAGCACTTATATGTGTATATAAAGTAAAGTTTATGATATAATTTAATGTATTAGTAGTTAACCAATGTGCATATTTATATACAGTAGTGGGTAAACAGTGGTTGCCTACATTTTTGATACTGACTAGTGTGTTTTTAAAGTTTTTGGCGGCTACAAGAACAATCATTCAATTAAGTCAAAATGGTAGAGTATATAATCAGTAAATTGTGTATAGGAAGTTGTTCTGATGAAGACTGTACATTACAGTTGAAAGCGCTTAACGTTCTACTTGTATCCTGTGTAGTTTCTACATTAAACATTTTTTATCCTATGTACGAGCAGTGATTCTTCAAGCGTCAGTCTCCAGACACTCTTTCTGTTACCCATCCACTCATCAAGATTTCTCTTGAAGAGGGCCAGTGAGGTACTCTGCTTGACATGAATGGGAAGCTTATTCCAGAGTATGGGCAGTCTTTGGGAGATGAACCTGTCCCTCCAGCATGTTCTGTTAATTGTGGAAATGAGGTTGTGATCTCTGGAGCATGTGGCATGGGGGGATTTCATTAGGTGCAACATTTCAAGTAGGGCTGGATTAGACATGGCTTTGTAAGTCATGCAGAGATCACCTCTAAGTAAACAATAAGAGACTGAGAACAGCTGAAGTTTCTTGAGTCTGTTCATGTAGGACATGTGTTTAAGGCCTAGGATTATTTTGTGAGGTACTTTTGTGGCCTCTCCAGCTGTTGCAGGTGTCTGACCAGGTACATGCCAAACAGGGCTTTATATTCGATGATTGGTCTAATGAGGGATGAGAAGAGAGGGAGGATGACCTCTTTCTTCCCGGATGCGAAACCTTTGGTTATAAGATATGCCACATAGAAGGGCTTTCTGACCACAGTGGCAATGTGGTGGTCGAAGGTGAGGTAGCTGTCGACCTGGGTGCCCAGATCTCTTTTGACCCCTTCAGTGTTCAGTGGGCTCCCATCAACATGGTAATTCATGGGCACTGAGCTTTTTCCCAGGGGATGATAACACATTTTTTTATGTTAAGCTTCAGGCCATGGTTCCAACACCAGTCATTGGTCTGAGAGAGAGACCCTTTTGTAGGATGTCTGCATCACTTGGGGAATTGATAATGACTCCTAGCTTGCAGTCATCAGTGAACCTGGTCAGCCAGAGTCCTTCTATGTTGGGCTGGACTTCTGAGAAGTAGATGCCAAACATGAGAGGTCCCAGCATCAAGCCCTGTGGGACTCCACTCGTGACTGATTGACAGTCTTACTTGGAATCCACAACTTTCACTCTGTGGGTCCTATCTGTGAGCTGATTTGCAACCTACCTAGTGATGTAAGGATTGATGCCTAGTTTGGTGAGTTTATCAATGATACCTCAGTGGGGAATGGTATCAAAGTCTTGGCCAGGTCGAGGTAGGCTGTATGCACTGCCTTACCCTCATCCACAGCCTTTTCTGACTGCCACAAAGAAGTCAACCAGTTTCAGCAGGCAGGATCTCCCCTTGACAAAGCCAAACTGTGTGGGGTCAAAAGTATAGAGATTGCCTATATCTTTGTTAAGTTGGTCCATGATGATGTGCTCCATAGCTTTGCATACCAGGCTTGTCAGGCTAATGGGGCAATAGTTCCCAGGGTTTGTAGTTGCTCCCCCTTTATGGAATTGTCCTACAGATGTCCTGCCCTAACAGGTTGACATGCCTGGCTGAGCAGCAAGACTGTCATTACAGTGTGCCATACTGACATAGAACAGAAATATATAGCAGGTATTACCTGTGCATATGTATGTTTGGGTAGGTGTACCTGGCTACCTCATAACAATTGACATAGGATGAAAAACGTCAGGTGAATAAGCTGTACATGTTGCACACATGTGTAACCTTAGTTTCTGTTCATCCAACAGTCACATCTCTGCAGCTACTGGCTGTGTCATTGCCCTGACACAGACATGGATTGTATAATAAGCATGAGTATCACATTGAAATTGTAGAGGAGGCCAACTGTGTTCTAACCCTGTGTCCATGCCTACTAGAAACAGATATATGACCACCCACATAGCTGTAAGACCTCAGCAATACCTTACTTGTAAAACCTGCCTCCACCAAAGTAGAGAAAACCCCTTTGCTGGACAGAAGCAATGCACAAAGCACATAATGTGATGCTATATTGGTTGTACAGGCAAAGTAGGAGCAGGCACCAACTGGACGGCATGTCATCCTTTGTCTGAATGAGCATATTAAGTCACAGGTGGATTACTGTAAGGCTAACTATGAGTACAAATTGGGTACATCAACTAAGGGCAATCACAAGGCCACCTTCACATATGTCTGCAGTCTCAGAGGCACCAACCTGACCCACCCTGTAATGGTGGTCAATCACAGCACATACACATACACCATAGCTACAGCCAACCTGCTGCAGACAGGTTTAGGGCAAACATCACCATCTTGGATCACCATCAGTATAGGTGGACATGCACAGCACACAAACCCCACCCCTCATCCTCATGGATCATGCCCAAACTGCCTAATCAAGGTTAATAAAAGCAAGTTCCCTTGGGGCCTGATAACATACATTCCTGTCTGCATCCTACATGAACCCAGGCATATGCTTCCAGCTCCATTACACACTGTATGCAAGTAAAGCCTGAGCATCATTGACATCCCATCTGCAAGGAACACAGCCACTGTCATCCCTCTACACAAACGTGAATGAGAAATGGTGGTTTATGCAATCTACTGGTCCTCACTGGTGGGAACATGACACATCAGGACCAGGAGTACAATGCATGTTCATACAGTGCTGCCAGGTACAGGGGTATGATGTGTTTGTAAGTGGTGGCTAATGATAGTCCATATGCATGTGCTGGCTCTGTAAAGAACTCTGGGCAATGTTTGAGGTCCTGTGATGTGTTTCCCTGTTTATGTCCTCCAGGTGTCATGCAGCGGCAAACACCTTACACCGATGCGGAGAGAGCAGCCATCACAGAAGATGTAATCTTAAACTATGCCATCCTTTCTGGCCGTAGCTGGCAAAATCTGCAGGACCAGACTGCCCTGTCAGATGAGATTGTCTACAGAGTGAATGATTTGGGCCACCATGGATGCACATACGATCAGGTCAGGCATAGAGCAACTGACCTGATACGTCTTGCCTGGCAAAAGGCTACTGCTGTAGCGAGGGACTGTACTGCTACTGGTGGGGGGACAGCCACACAGGCCCCACTTACAGCGACAGAGGAGCTCCTTGCCAGCCTTGGGGTAGCCCCCACACAAACTCAAACACTGGAAAAAGCAGCTGTGTAGGTGAGTCACACCCAGGCAACAGGAGAGGAGCATCCAGGTAAGGCCAAAGTGCACATCAATGTAATGATGTATCATTTAAACTATCTTCTATAGAGTCTCTAGATGCATATGTCAGTGCAAAATGAATTAGTGGGTGGGGTGTAGTAATGCACACATGTGCACATCTATGGTGAAGGACAGCATATTGTGTAATATCATAGTGTGTACTGCACCTGTGCAGAAATGTAGCGTTCATCTTGTAACAACCCCTAATGTGAATCTGCTGACAGTACCACTCACTCACAACTACATAGGTTCATCTGGTCTCCACATGGGGCAGCAGCTTAAACCCAGTGAGTATGGGGTTTCCCTGTTGTGGCTCACCAGTACCTCAGGCGTACTAAAGTTAATACATGTGGCCATGCTCACAACTGTTACACAGCCATTTTGGCAATATCTGCATGTTCACCTGTGGTGGTGTTTACTGCATTGCATCATGGTGGTCATGACAGGGGCCTATTTGCAGGAGATGCCACATATCTGTAGCATGGGTCTAGGACTATTCACTGAAAGCACATTTCACTGAAACACATTTGACTGTGCACAATTCACTGAAAGCTCAATTCACTGAAAACACAATTCACTGAAACACATTTCACTGAGATACATGTGGCCTTTTCCCCACTGTAGTGTGACCCTGGAGTTAGAATATATAATAAGGGGGGTGTGGGGGCACCGCCCTCTACATTGTGGGTGTGGGGGCATAGCCCTCCCACCTATTTTAAATATTTTGAACTATACACATGGATACTTGCAATTTCAATAAATGACTCTTTTCTAAACTTAATATATATCCAAACTATGTGGAGGGCTACACCCGGCATACCCCCCAATGTGGGAGGCAGTGCCCCCATACCCCCCTTACTATATATTCTACCTCCAGGGTCACACTACAGAGGGGAAAAGGCCATATATAACTTTCAGTGAAATGTGTTTCAGTTAATTGAGTTTTCAGTAAATTGTGCTTTCAGTGATTTGTGCACAGTCATTTGACTTTCAGTGAAATGTGCTTTGGGTTAATAGTCCGAGACCCCTGAAGCATACCTCACAACCTGTCATTGCAGGACACCTGGACAAAGACCGACAAAATGGGGGGATGAAGGCCCAAAACTATGGTCACATTGTAGAAATTAGTGGTATACAGTGCATATAAATGGTGTACACACCTGTTCGAATGCCAAGTATGTGTGATATACAAATATGAGAGCACAATAGACAATTTCAGAATACTGCCAACCTTTCATGTGACCTATAACCTGTACAATTCAATTGTAAAGCAAACAAATCTGTTAGGGGAACAATAATGACACATAACAATAGTACAAAAACCTAGATGCATATTTGTGCACAGGCTGAAGCTAGTACTGTGTTGAGGCAGCTTTCAATATAACTACAGCAGTACATCTTATTGGGTACACAACAGCCATCAGTTACAGAGACTCTTTAATTAACAGCAACTAGCAGTCGGCTGTCCTACCAGGATTATCCTAACATATACACAGTTGCCTGCTACAGCAACAGCTGTGCTTCACATAGAGCTGACAAAGCTACTAATAGACCACATGTTTGAGATGTATCAGCCTGGAGAAGGGTACCCAAACATTTCCACAGCATTGCACATACCATGGAACACATTGCAGACAGTCATCAAAAGGTGGTGCAAATATGGGGCTACAGTGACATCATGAAGGAGTGGACATTCCACCAAAGTCTAGGAGAATACAAGACCAAAACTGGTCAGGGAGGCTGCCAGGAGCCCTACAGCAACAGTGAAGGAGGAGCAGGACTCTCCAGCAAGTACTGGGTGTGTGCTACATGTCACATCAACCTTCCATGGTCTCCATATCTTCTGCCTATAGGGTAGAGTTGTAAGATGGCAGAAGTTCCTCACACCAAACAATATCCAGGCCTGGTGAAAGTCTGACAACAATACATCAGGTCTCCAAAAAGCAAGTGGGAAAATGTGTCATGGTAATATGGGATCATGGTTGTACTCACTGGCCACAATTCTGACAGGTGTGCTTGGCACAATATCAGCACTGCACACCACCACAACAATAACACCCCCACAGTGAAGCATGTTGATAGCAGTGTCCTGCTTTAGGGTTGCTGTTCACAAGCTGGAACTGGGGCTGTAGCCAAGTTAGAGGGGATTATGAACACATAGCCCATAAGGCAAAACTACGTACCCAACACACTAGTCATAAGTGACTCTATAGTCAGGCACACTGATGTCCCACTCACCAGGCTAAACAAGGAGAAGGTTACTGTCAGCTGCCTGTCAGGTGCCAGGATCCGCCACATGAAACACGCACTCAGGTCACTCCACAACAAGTACAAATATGACTCTGTCATTGTCCATCCTGCCATCGCCCAGAATGATACCACAGTACAAGGACAAAATGATTGACTTCAACAATTGGCTAAGCTTCTGGTGTCATTCTAAGGGGATCCAGTATCTGTCTGCCTGGGGTGACATGGTTGACAGACCACAATGCTTTGCCAGAGATGGCCTGCACCTGTCGCCCTTGGGATTCTGGATACTGGCTAAGGGTCTTGCCGCCCCTATAGTGCCTTTTTTAGGCAAGGTTCAAATGACAAATCCACCACCGTAACAGAAACAGGCAAGCAAAAACCGAGGGTAATGCTACTCAATGCTAGAAGTCTAAATCTCAAAATGCACTCACTCGAGGCACTCCTTAAAATGGAGAACATTGATATCTGTGTAGTGACTGAGACCTGGTTCAAGGCTCTAGAGAGCACCCCTGCATTACCAGGCTATAACTCATACCACACCTTTCAGCCATCTAACCTGGACCAGAACACCAAAGGCGAAGGTGTGTCCATATTCATTAAGGATATCCACACCTCCAGGCTAGTTGTGCAGCATAATGCATCCGAGGTTATCCAACTGCAACTAACTCTGGGCAAAACTGCAATCCAAATTGTAGCTTGCTACAGATTCCCCCACTATGCCCCAGGATTCCCACTCCTCTTTTCTTGATAAACTGGAAAATATTAGGGTTCAACCAAGCACCCTAATAATGGGCAATTTCAACTACCCCACCATTAACTGGGAAAACTACTCATGTACCAACCCCTTTACTCAACGCTTTCTGGAATTCATAAATTCCAATGCCCTGGATCAACTTATCCACACCCCCACCAGGGGCAACAATATCCTAGACCTAGTCATTACCAACATGAGTGAGTGGTGTTCCACACCTGAAGTCAACTCCTCATCGGTCAGATCCCCATAAACTAATCACCCTAGATATCTGCATCCTGCCTCCACCCACCATTAAGGAAACCACGGAAAAACATTTCTTCAAAACCAACTTCATGCTTCTTAAGACAGAAGTGGAGAACTTCATGATACCCAAGCAGATGGACAATACAGTTACAACTGCTGAATCCTACACAAATGCAGTCTATAAGCACTTACATGAGTGCATGGATCATGCTATCCCAAGCCAAACCAAGACACTATCCTCCAAAAATAGTAAGCCAATCTGGTGGTCCCTTGCCATAAACAAACTCTACAACAGAAGGAAGAAACTGTTGCAAAAGATAGTAAAATCCCATGAGTGGAGGAGCTCCCTGGTCAGCCTCAGTAAGAAGCTGAGATCCCTTATAAGATCCTTCAAAGCTAGTTATGAAAACAAAATCGCCACTGATTCTAAGGGCAACCACAAAGCATTCTATAGCTATGTCAAAAATCTCAATGGCAATGCCCAGATCTGCTCTGAGTTACAGCACAATGGCACGACAATTACAGAACCACCTGATATTGCTAACATCCTGACAGATAGGTTCAGTGCTAACTTTACCCCTCTCTCACCCCCTAAAGGGCCCATATCTATACAGGAAGAATGCAGACTCCCTGTAATCACATCTATGCAGGTAAAAGCTGCATTCCCTAAAACCAAAAACACAGCATCCATGGGACCGAACAACATCCCAGGCTGCATTTTACATGAACTTCAGAACGAACTGGCTCTCCACCTAAGCACCATGTTCAATCATAGTCTCACATCAGGCTTTGTGCCCACTGAATGGTGCATAGCAACAGTTATCCCACTCAACAAAGGGGGAGCCACCACTGATCCTGGGAACTATCGCCCATTAGCCTGACGTGCCTGGTCTGCAAGGCCATGGAACGTATCATCATGGAACTCATAAACAAAGACATTGGTAACCTCCAAACTCTTGACCCCTCCCAGTTCAGGCTTGTGAAAGGCAGATCATGCCTTCTGAACCTGATCGACTTCTTTGAGGCAGTCACCAAAGCCGAAGACGAGGGTAAGGTGGTTCACACAGCCTATCTTGACCTCGCCAAGGCTTTCAACACCATCCCCCATTCTGGAATTATAGCTAAACTCATTAAACTTGGTATAAATCCCTACATCATAAGATAGGTTGCCAACTGGCTCAATGAGAAGAGCCCACACTGTAAAAGTTGCAGACTCTAAATGTAACTTCAAACCAGTGACAAGTGGAGTACCACAGGGTTCAGTCCTGGGACCTCTCCTGTTTGGTATCTACTTCTCTGAAGTACAGGCTAACACAGAAGGCCTCTGGCTAATGAAGTTCACAGATGACTACAAACTAGGAGCCATAGTCAAGTTCCCAAATGATGTGGACATCAATCAGAAGGGCCTCAATAAGGCAGATGCCTGGTGTCAGAGGCATGGCCTCAAGCTCAATGCCAAAAAGTGCACTGTCATCTCCTTTGGTAAAAACTCTGTACCCATGAACTACCACATAAATGGCAGTCTACTTAGCGCCAAATGTGTGATAAGAGACCTTGGGACCCAGGTGGACAGTATTCTCTCCTTTGATAATCACATCACCACAGTAGTCAGGAAATCCTTCTAAGTGGCACACCTCATCACAAAATGGTTCTCATCCAGGAAAAAAGAGGTCATTGTTCCCCTCTACTCAGCACTCATTATACCCATTATAGAGTACAACGCCCTTTTTGGAATGTACCTCACAAGACATCTGCAGCAGCTGGAAAGGCCACAGAAGTACCTCACAAAGAGGATTACTGGCCACAAACAGATGCCCTACACTGACCGTCTCAAAAAACTACAGCTTTACTCTGTAGCATATCGCTTACTCTGAGGAGATCTTAGCCTAACATACAAAGCTATGTTAAACCCAAAGCTGTTGGACATGCTACACCTAAAGAAATCCCAATCCCTCCGAGCTACACACTCTAGGGACCTAAACCTTGTCACCACAATAAACAGGACATGCTGGAGGGATATATTCCTGTCCCAGAGACTTCATATACTCTGGAACAAGCTACCTATCTATGTCAAGCAAAGTTCCTCATTAGCACTTTTCAAGAAAAATCTTGATGAGTGGATGGGAAATAGGAAATACACCCCGGGGATCACTTCTGTGGCTCTGCTCAACAGGGGCACAGGAAATTAACTTTCTTGTGTGGCGTAAGCCAGGGAACCTTGTTGGCTAGACTTACTTAGGCCCTTGGGCTGATAGCCTACTACCTACTTATGAACCTATGAACAGTTCCAAACACTGGTCCCCTGTGGCTCCAAAATGTTCTGGTGTCCGCCACATGGCTGTGGATGGTGAGGAATTCCACCTTTCCACGCAACAATGGCCCAAGCCATACATCCATATCAACAAAAAGATGGCTTCACCAGAACACGTGCAATGTTCTGCACTGGCCGAGTCAGAGCCCACACCTACATCCAATATGATATATGCATGGCAACCTGAAGAGGGCAGGGCACAGGGGATGCCCTTGCAATCTGAAATAATTGGAGGTGTTTTGCAAGGGAGAGTGTGCAAACATTGGCAAGTCAAGATGCGCCATGCTGATAGACACCTTCCCAAGAGGACTACATGCAGTGATTAAATCAAAAGTTGCTTTAACAGAGTATTACTTTAAGGATGTGCACACTCATGCAACCAGCGGATTGTAATTATTTCAGTTACCAGATGTTACTTGTAGCTGATGTGTATGTTCTTCATTTGGATTGCACAGGTTATATGTCATATGAAATGACGGTAATGTTACGACCTGATTTCTGAGGTCTCATTTGATATATCATGAAAACCTTAACAGGTGTGTGTATACACTTACTATATCCACTGTAAGCTTGGGAAGTTGTTTGAGTAACTGGCTTTATTTTAAAATGCATGTACTGCAGGTTATGCAGTCTGCACCTCCAATTAGGACATTACTTAGTGGCACCAATCCACAGGCCAACCCATTAATGTATCAGACAAACACAGGAGTTATGACGAACAGGCCAAAAATATGAGCCACACATGTAGAAATTCAGCAAAACTTTATACAGTTAGGGGGGTATGTTCTGTAGTAGTTGCCACAGTGCTATACAGGTGAACAGCAATAATTTATATGGATGCAGACTGTGCTAGGTAAAGGGCCATCACCTACTAACACCACTCATGTATCCCAGAGGTGTATATTAGTAGTAACAGTAATTGGAAAGGGCTGCACTGCATGATGCTGAGGGTCCATCCAAAGTGTGTATGTTATTGTCTGACTGTGTGTCGTGAATGCCCCCAGTTGGCTAATGTGAGGTCTGTGTAATGCCTTTGAGGCACCTCACCTGTGTGTGTGTGTGTGTGTGTGTGTGTGTGTGTGTGTGTGTGTGTGTGTGTGTGTGTGTGTGTGTGTGTTTGTGTGTATACCAGCAAACTTTATAGTGCCAGTAGTAATTTACATATGTTGTTTTTCCTCACAAGTGGACATGGTGAATGCAGTCCCTTCTGCTCTGATACTGATGTCAGTGCCTCTGCAGAATCTTACCATGATGATACTCATATTGAGGCACAGGTAGGGTTGTCAGGGGCTGATACTGTACCATCGGTTGGCATCCCACTATTGTCAACCCCATCCCTGGACACAGTCACAATGCCCACACATACCCTATCATCAGTGGCCACAGATAATGGACAGTTGGCAGGTGGTGGCATGGAACACGCTACTGTGGTGACTATGGCAAGTGAGGGTGCAGGCACAGGCCATAGCCAGAGTGCTGGTGAGGTCCCACACAGGCAGATGGGCAGGAGTGTTCAGAGGAGGATTTCAGCCCATCATGCCCCTGTTGCAAGTGCCACAGCAGCAGTCACCAGATGCATGTTTCAGGCTGTCATGGGGGCACAAGCATGTAATGAATGTAATACCAGACATATACACATGGTCATGGATGAGCACGTCCTTGGTATCTGTGGCAATATGAACTCACTGCAGCCATCTGTGAGCATACTAGAGTCATGGATAGATGGTGGGGGAGACCTTGGCACTCCTCAACCATGGAATATTTGTGCTTGAGCATCTGGCGGACACTGGCCAGCAGCCATGTGGCTGTAGGGCAGCACCACATTCAGCTCAGGGTCTATGTGGCCATGCAACATCACATTCCCATGGTGGCAGTACCACCAGCACTACTGAAGGGAGTGTGCTGTCCACACCACGATGCAGCAGGCCATGGGCACATGATCCTGGCTGATCCCAACAGGGAACGGATCTAACAGGCAGAAGTCACCAGCAGGGAGAAGTACTGCCTCTGGACTTGGCCCTGGTAGTGCTGGTGATACCCTCGGCAGGCCCAGTTCCCGTGTCCATGGCCAGAGATGGTGAACTGTACACCCTGCCATGTACAGCCCACAGCTGTCCAAAATACCCCTGTGTAAGATGTCCACATGGCATGACTGTGTGCAAACAAACACACACACATCACCATCAGAAAAGTCACCTCCACACACACAAACACACACCACCCCTGTACTGCCCATTTAATGAACACCTCCCCCAAACACACACACACATGATGCCAACCATGTGGCCCAGCCTAGGCTTATGGCAAACCCACACAACACCCTGTGCATATGATGATACCTGTGCCACATCCATGCTATCCATACCATCGATGCAGGGACATACTTATATGGGTCTGATGCACAGGGTGACTTTAGTAGAGTGTAGCTATTTAATGCTGTTTGAGGTGCTGTCACCTGGAATTTGTAATAGGTACACATCACTGTGTGTGTGTGTGTGTGTGTGTGTGTGTGTGTGTGTGTGTGTGTGTGTGTGTGTGTGTGTATAGCTTTTCAGCCATGATGCATTATTGGTATTAGTAACACTAAGCGAATGTGTTCTCACATGCTGTATTCTGTTTGTATTCCAGGTGTCAGTGTGTCAGCAGGATGTGACCCTGCAGACATAAAAAACAAAGGGTATCAAAATGCCACGGAGTTCCAATAAGTGATCCAACACCTATGGTTCGCTAAAATACAACAGTAAGGCCAAGCTGTCCAAAAAGTCAAAAGGATACTTGCAATAAAAACATATAAATAATCCCCTGTGATGCTTTCTTCAGTCTCGAATGTAATATAACAATTCTCCGTCAATGCCAATACAATATATTTTCTCCAAAAAGGCAACTCATGAATGCCGGCTAAAAACTGATTTATTAATGTGACATCAATAAAACTGCTTATACCTCTCCAAGCAACCCGAGGTTGAGCAGATATAATGCTAAAAAGCGTACTAATAAACAAACCAAAATAATAAAATCAAACGTTCATTGCACAATACTTAAAATGCATTTTAAACGTATAAAATACGTTTAAAATACATTTAAAATAACACGGACAAGATGTTACAGTTAAGCGCTTTCACTCAAACCTCTTGAGCTTCTTCAGAACATCTCCATTATGAATTGTCCGTCTTTTAAAACTTCTTTGGCGCCAAATCCAACAGCCAAAATTTAAAGCAACAATGTATCCTAATATGTCCCTGGTAGTTAATATGCAACAATGTAAACAAAACAGTCTATACATCTCGCTCATTTATATATCCGTTGCAAAAACTAGTATTGTGTTAAAACTGTATTACAATGCTGAAATAAACTTTTTACATACCCTAACAATAAAAAAACATTCATGAATAATGTTCTTAAATAATTCTCCTGATGTCATACAGAATGATAATGTATATTAACCACACATGTGACCCTAAATCAAATGACTAAAATATACTAACTAAAAACAAACTGTATATTTTATACTACATAACTATATATTGGCCTCTAATATTGCCTTTAATGAAATATTGTCATTAAGTCCTGGTGGAGTGGTGGCATCAATAAATATTTGCCACCATGCTTCACGATAATTTAAAGCTCTTTTAATGTCTCCACCTCTAGGATCATTTCTAACCATATCTAACAACCCAAATTTAAAATAATGACCCTCATCATTAGTGTCTATATGTTGAAAAAGTGCACTTCTTTCATCTTTTTTCCTTATGTTATAAATATGTTCATATATACGCTTTTTTAAACTTCTTTCGGTTTTTCCCATGTAATAACTGAAACATTCTTGGCAGATGGTGATGTATACTACCATTTTAGTATACAATTCCCCTTAATAAACCTAATTTTAGATCTGATGGTATTGTTTAATGTTATTTCCTTATTGTCAATAATATAGCAGCACTGGCTACATGATCCACATTTTGTAGTGTGTTGAATGACGTGCATAGATGTTTCATTACTGTGTGTATTTCCCATTTCTAATAATCTTTTGATATTAGCTCCCATCTTATACACTATACTTGGTTTGTCTCCTATTTTATTCCTTACTGTCTCATCACTTAATAAAATGTACCAATAATTCTTAATAATTTGTATAACATTACTAGTTTGTAGATTGTACATCAAAATTAATGCCCTTCGCTTATCTTCATTTGGATTTATATTGTTCCCCACACTAAAATTATTTCCTTAATGGATTCGTTACCTGATCCTAATAAAGGTTTGTATTTGGTATTCCAAAGACTCAGAACGTATGTGTCCACATCATCCAGTAATTTTTGTGGATAACCCCTTTCAAAAAACATATTGTGCATGAAATTAATTTCATCTACTAGGGACATATACTCTGTAGTCATTCTCATAGCCCTTATACATTGACCTTTGTAGATATTCTTTTCTAATTTTTCAGGATGGCAACTTCCATATGACAAATAATCATTGGAAAAAGTTTCCTTTCTAAAAATTTTGGAATGTAATTTCCCTCCATCCATATGTACTAGAGTGTCAAGGTAGGCCATGCCAGCCTTGTTATGTGAATGTGTAAATTTCAAAAAGTCACTGCTGTGATTGAGAAACTGAATAGGTCGAAACGGGGGGTCCATTATATTTTTGTGAATTTTCAGAATACCAACAATAGTGGCCATTCTTGGGCTCTTCACCTTTAAAAACTTATAAATGTCTTTATTAATTCTACCATTAATCAGTAAAAGGTACTGTAAATATACCCAAGCAACAGTCACATTCTATCAGTAATGATGGACAAGCAAATGGCTCTGGCTACAATAAATTTAATAGATTCATAGAAACTAGTTACAATTTTGACAGTACTGTGATACGATCTGATATGAATCTAAAGGATTATGAACCATTTGGGACATTAAAGGATATGATTTTTATGTTAGGCAAAAAATTAAAAAGTATTAATAGTGTTAAGGTAGATAATGCCTATTTACATAAGTGTATATCAATGAAAATTGTTCCGAAAGGATTAAGATTTTTTAAATAGCCTATGGGTTTTAAGTTGAATGATGGGATTATTAATGAATTTAATCAGTTTTTTGATGATTGTGGAATTAAATTTATGAGACTCATCATTAAATATAATGATGATAAGTTAGCTCAACTTATACAGGAAATCGAGGATTTAAATCTTAAGATCACCACTGATTTGCTTTTTACTGAGTAGGAGAGGATGTACAACAATCGGTTTTCTTTAGCTGAGAAATTTATACATACCTTGAGTGAGACCAAACAAAAGAAAATTAAGAGGGATGTAGAGCATTACGAGCAAAGGAAAGCTTATCATTGGGGGATGAAAAATGAAAATTTTGAAGAGAGGGATGTGCATGGACAGTCACATTCATACAAATCCAACAGTCGTAATTCACATTTTTGGAGGGATCATATCCCTCAGGGAGAACCTTACAGAAACCAAGGGGAAAGGTATCAGCAGAAAGACAGATACCAACCGAGGATTTGGAAGAATCAAAGGTGGTAGAGGGGAGAAAGAGTGGGGACATTTTATCTACAGATATGGTTGTTAATGGTTTAACCTATAATTGGAATGGTTTCAACATTTACAACCATGCCAACATTGAAATCACTAAGGCACATTTCTCCTTACTATCTAAAGGAATGAAATGTATACCTACTCCCAAGTTCAAACTGGTTGACAGTATAGTGGAGTTAAAGAAATTTACTAGAAAACTAAATTTAGCTGTCTTTTTCAGTAAAACCCCTTGCAACACAAGTACTACCATTGTGCAATATAAACAATCAGAGCTTAAAGTCCCAAGCACATTTGTACCGGTACAACATCCCACTATAGTGATTTATGAAAGAATTGTATCTAGAGACATTTATAGATTGTACAAATATTACAAGCGAGTTGCCCAGGAATATAATTTAACCCCAGACGAAAGTGAGTTACTTAAGAACTTACAGACTAACAACAATATAAGGGTTATGAAACCGGATAAAGGTGGGGGGGGGTTGTATTATATGACAATTTGGAATACGGTAACAAGATACATCATATATTATATGAATCAGAAAATTATGTGACTACATCTTTGAACGAAATCAATATAGCATATCAGAGAATAGATAGCTATATAGAGGAATTTTTAATTGATGGTAGAATTAATAAAGACATTTATAAGTTTTTAAAGGTGAAGAGCCCAAGAATGGCCACTTTTGCTGGTATTCCGAAAATTCACAAAAATATAATGGACCCCCCGTTTCGACCTATTATATCTGGGAGTAAATCCAAAACATATCCTGTGGGGAAATACATAGATGTGAAATTGAAACATATTTACAATCATATACCACATTTAGTAAAAGATTCCTGGGACTTTTTAAGGAACTTCCCCACACAAACATGGAAGGATGATTATATATTCATTACAATCGATGTTATTGATCTTTTTTCCTGTATACCTAAAACCATAGGCTTAGAAGCATTTGGTAACAGTATCAGGAAATATGCAGGAGTTGTATGGGACGAAGTGGGTTTAATATTGGAAATGTTGGACATCATTCTGGATAACAACTTCATTTATTATGAAGGAGAGTATTTCCGGCAGACCAGGGGGGGTGGCAATGGGAGCAGCTTGTGCTCCCATTTACACCAACCTGGTCATGCTAGATTGGGAAGACTCTGTTCTTTTTTCTAGCCCTTCTTTTGAGCATATTGCTCATTATCTTAGATTTTTGGATGATATTTATATTATATGGAAATCAAGTGAAGAAGGATTATTAGACTTTATTCAGTTTCTCAATCACAGCAGTGACTTTTTGAAATTTACATATTCACATAACAAGGCTGGCATGGCCTACCTTGACACTCTAGTATATATGGATGGAGGGAAAATTACATTCCAAAATTTTTAGAAAGGAAACCTTTTCCAATGATTATTTGTCATATGGAAGTTGCCATCTTGAAAAATTAAAAAAGAATATATACAAAGGTCAATGTATAAGGGCTATGAGAATGACTACAGAGTATATGTCCCTAGTAGATAAAATTAATTTCATACACAATATGTTTTTTGAAAGGGGTTATCCACATAAATTACTGGATGATGTGGACACATACGTTCTGAGTCTTTGGAATACCAAATACAAACCTTTATTTGGAACAGGTAACGAATCCATTAAAGGAAATAATTTTAGTGTGGAGAACAATATAAATCCAAATGAAGATAAGCGAAGGGCATTAATTTTGATGTACAATCTACAAACTAGTAATGTTATACAAATTATTAAGAATTATTGGTACATTTTATTAAGTGATGAGACAGTAAGGAATAAAATGGGAGACAAACCAAGTATAGTGTATAAGATGGGAGATAATATCAAAAGATTATTAGAAATGGGAAATACACACAGTAATGAAACATCTATGCACGTCATTCAACACACTACAAAATGTGGATCATGTAGCCAGTGCCGCTATATTATTGACAATAAGGAAATAACACTAAACAATACCATCAGATCTAAAATTAGGTTTATTAAGGGGAATTGTAATACTCAAATGGTAGTATACATCGCCATCTGCCAAGAATGTTTCAGTTAGTACGTGGGAAAAACCGAAAGAAGTTTAAAAAAGCGTATATATGAACATATTTATAACATAAGGAAAAAAGATGAAAGAAGTGCACTTTTTCAACATATAGACACTAATGATGAGGATCATTATTTTAAATTTGGGTTGTTAGATATGGTTAGAAATGATCCTAGAGGTGGAGACATTAAAAGAGCTTTAAATTATCGTGAAGCATGGTGGCAAATATTTATTGATGCCACCACTCCACCAGGACTTAATGACAATATTTCATTAAAGGCAATATTAGAGGCCAATATATAGTTATGTAGTATAAAATATACAGTTTGTTTTTAGTTAGTATATTTTAGTAATTTGATTTAGGGTCACATGTGTGGTTAATATACATTATCATTCTGTATGACATCAGGAGAATTATTTAAGAACATTATTCATGAATGTTTTTTTTATTGTTAGGGTATGTAAAAAGTTTATTTCAGCATTGTAATACAGTTTTAACACAATACTAGTTTTTGCAAAGGATATATAAATGAGCGAGATGTATAGACTGTTTTGTTTACATTGTTGCATATTAACTACAAGGGACATATTAGGATATATTGTTGCTTTAAATTTTGGCTGTTAGATTTGGAGCCAAAGAAGTTTTAAAAGACGGACAATTCATAATGGAGATGTTCTGAAGAAGCTCAAGAGGTTTGAGTAAAAGCGCTTAACCGTAACATCTTGTCCGTGTTATTTTAAATATATTTTAAATGTATTTTATACATTTAAAAAGCATTTAAGTATTGTGCAATTAACGTTTGATTTTATTATTTTGGTTTGTTCATTAGTACGCTTTTTAGCATTATATCTGCTCAACCTCGGGTTGCTTGGAGAGGTATAAGCAGTTTTATTGATGTCACATTAATAAATCAGTTTTTTAGCTGGCATTCGTGAGTTGCCTTTTTGGAGAACATCTATCATATTGGCATTGATGGAGAATTGTTATATTACATTCAAGACTGAAGAAAGCATCACAGGGGATTATTTATATGTTTTTATTGCTAGTATCCTTTTGACTTTTTGGACAGCTTGGCCTTACTGTTGTATTTTAGTGAACCAAAGGTGTTGGATCACTTATTGGAACTCCGTGGCATTTTGGTATTTTTAGTATCATTTATTCTATCAAAAACAAAGGGTATGGCAATGTAGTAACACATCGACCATGTCACTGTTGGGGTACAGCTGTATCTGGACACATTTCCCAGGTCTGTGTAACAGTTCTTGCATGTGCCTCACACCTTATAGGGCTGAGGGCTTGTATCTCATTCTATGGTGGTTGACATCAGCTCTAGTATAGTGGACAATGGTAAGTGTGGTGGATGGAACACACCTCAGATTGCTAATGCTCTCAACCCCAGAGGATATTGTGTTGACCAAACACACAGCGAATACTGTTCACACACAGACACATGCACGCACAGGATCATAGTTGCTAGTGTTGTGTTTGGAACCCCTACCCATCAAGTTGTGGTACCACACTATTATATGGTTATTGCAGGTGGCAAATGACTACTAGTGTGATGAGTGTTACATGGTACCTGTAAGGTGACTAACATCATGTGGCCTTGTGGAGTATGGCAATGGTGGCTTTAGTGGGTGTGAGAGTACTCATAATAGTGTTGCATACAAGTCTACACACTCATAATCACTGCTTTGCACACCAATGCGAATGCATGCACGCACACACACACACACACACACACACACACACACACACACACACACACACACACACACACACACACACACACACACACACACACACTTGCCAGTACTGACATTAACAGACCAACCTATCTTGTTTTTCATACCATACTATTCCATACTATCGCACAGAGCTTATAGGGCTGAAGGGTGTCTACAGATACCACTACAGTTGATGTCCACAGCAGACCTCATACAGTAGACTTAGGAATGTGTACTGTGTGTACCATGGCATAAAATATGAATCCATGCATATCCAATGGATGTCGTTCGCACACAAACACACACAAGATACTCTTCTCTCACACACATTTGCCAGGACTGGGAGTAGAACCCCTACCTATCTCTTTATTGTTACTACATTGTTATGCATTTATTGTATGTGCAACAGAGGTTATGGGGCGACACTTGTCCAAAGATGCTTCTAAGGTGAGGTACATCACCAGCTCTTGCAAATTATGAGAATGGGTGATGTACTGGATGAGAGAGGCCACAAAATACTGCAACCTACACATATACACACTATAACACACACACACACACACACACACACACACACACACACACACACACACACACACACACACACACACACACACACACACACTTGCTAGGACTTATATTAGAACTCCTAGCTATGTGGTTATTGGTATTATAGTGTTATGCAGTTACTGCACACACCACAGAGCTTATAGGTTGTGGAGTGTCCCAAGGTAACTATATAGTGAATAACATCTACAGCACTTGTAAGGTATTGGAATGGTAGTTGTACTGGTGAGACAGGCCACCAATTATTTTCACCCACATGTTTACACACTCACAAACACTTTCAGACACACTAATGCACACACACACACACACACACACACACACACACACACACACACTTGATAGTACTGAGATCCATGGGCTCAAAGAGTCATAGGTGTGTATGTGGCAAATGGCCATGGAGGCTTTACAAGGCTAGCCCATGGGAATACACTGGCATCATGCCACCTGACGATAGTCTCTGGTGTGTCTACTGAGTATAGTAAATGGAGTGATCCCCAGGATGGGTATACTATTCCCCATCCATTCCTCCTGAGTTCTCTTGAAGAGGGCCAGTAATGTGCTCGGCTTGACATGTGTGTGGCATCTATTCCATGGCATGGCTATTCCATAGTGTGGCCAGTCTCTGAGTTGTGAATCTGTCCCTCCAGCATGTCTTGTTGATTGTGAGGATGGGATTGAGGTATCTGGGGCATGTTGTGTGGATGGATTGGTTTCCTCAGATGTAGCATTCCTGACAGAGTTGGGTCAGACATGGCTGTGTATGTCAGGCAGAGATCACACCTAAGTAGCCAATATGAGACAGAGATTCATTGCAGTTGTTTGAGTCTGTCCATATGGGGCAAGTGTGTAGTACCTAAGATCCTCTTTGTGAGGTACATTTGCAGCCTCTCCTGTTGTTATTGGTGTCCAGTGGTGTACATGGCAAATGGGCCATAGTATACATTGACTGGTCTACTGAGGGTAGTGTACAGAAAAACACTCTTCTTTTACTTCCTGGATTCAACACCCTGAGTCAGGAGAAGTGACATGGAAGGACTTTTGGAAGACAGTGGCACTGTGGTGGTCACCATAGAGCTCATTGTCAACCTGTGTTCCCATTTCCATTATACCAACATCAGTGTTCATTGGACTACCATCAATGTATTACTTTATGGGAACCATGTCGTACCCAAAGGGGATGGTGGCAAATCATCTGGCATTAAGCTTATGTCCAGGGTTCTGGCAACAGTCATAGGTCTCAGAGAGGCCTTTGTGAAGGATGTCAACCTCACATGGGGGGGTAATAATAGCAACCAAATTGTAGTCATCTGCAAACACTGTCAGCCAGGGCACTTTTGTATTGGGCTGGTCCTCAGAGGTGTTGATCCCAAACATGAGGGAACCCAGGTCCACAACCTGTGGGACTCCACTCGTGACTGTTCAGCAGTCTGACATGGAGTCTGCTGTTTTCACACCGTGGGTTCTATCTGTGAGCCGGTTTGCAGGCCACCTACTGATGTAGGTGTGGCTGCCTATCTAACTGTGTTTGTGTATGATTCCTGAGTGGGTAGTGATATCCAAGGATTAGATGGGCAGCCTATCTTGTTACTATTCCATACTGTCACATAGTTATTGCACATGGCACAATGCTTATAGGGCTGCATAGTGTCTACAGGCCCCTCTATAGTGGATGGCAACTGTGGGCCTTGTAATGTAGGCACTGGGACATGTACCGGGTGGACAACAGCAAAAAGTAGCAAATCCCACTCCCCAATGGATATTGTTCTCACACAAACACCACAACCCCAACCCACAGACAGGATACTGTTCATACACACACACACACACACACACACACACACACACACACACACACACACACACACACACACACACACACACACACACACACACACACACACACACACACACACACACACACTTGCCTGGACTGAGATTAGAACCCCTACCTATATATTTATTGCTACTACAAGGTTACCCATTTATCCCACACACCCCAGAGCTTATACAATGAAGGTTGCCTAAAGGTACTTCTAAGGTGAGGAACATCACTAGCCCTTGTGAAGTATGGCAATGGGTGATGTACTGGATGAGAGAGGCCACAAAAGACTTTAAACTACACACACACATACACACACACACACACACACACACACACACACACACACACACACACACACACACACACACACACACACATTTGCCAGAACTGGGATTAGAACTCCTTCCTAACTAGTTATTTGTACTGTAGTGTTATGCACTTATCGCATGCATCACAGAGCTTATGGAGATGAAGACTAACAAAAGGGACTTCTAAGGTGACTGATATCTGCAGGAATGTTAAAGTAGGGAAAGGGGAAGTGCACTGGGATTGAATGGCCCCAAAAGCTTTAACTTGTAAGCACACACACACACACACACACACACACACACACACACACACACACACACACACACACACACACACACTTTAACATTTGTCAGGACTGAGAGTAGAACTCCTACCTAGCTAGTTATTTGTAAGACAGTATTATGCAGGTATCACACACACCACAGAGCTTGTGGGGGTGAAGACTGATGAAAGGGACTTCAAAGGTGACTGATATCTGCAGGACTGCTAAAGTAGGGAAAGGGGAAGTGTATTGGGTTTGAATGGACCTAAAAGCTTTAACTTGTAAGCACACACACACACACACACACACACACACACACACACACACACACACACACTTGCTTGGACTAAGATTAGAACTCCTACTTAACTGATCATTTGTACTAGAGGGTTACACAGTTATCACACAAGCCACAGAACTTATGGGGCTGATTCCTGATGAAAAGTATTTCTAAGGAGACTGATATCTGCAGGACTGCTAAAATAGGGAAAGGGGAAGTGTACTGGGTTTGAATTGACCCAAAAGCTTTAACTTGTAAACACACACTTTAATACTTGCCAAGACTGAGATTAGAATTCCTACCAAACTAGTTATTTGTACTATAGTGTCACACAGTTATCTCATGCACCACAGAGCCTATAGGACAGAAGCCTGATGAAAGGGAATTCTAAGGTGACTGATACCTGCAGGACTGTTAAAGTAGGAAAACGGGAAGTGTACTGGGTTTGAATGGACCCAAAAGCTTTAACTTGTAAACACACACTTTAACATTTGCCAGGACTGAGATTTGAACTCCTACTTAGCTAGTTATTTGTATTATAGTGTTACGCAGTTATCACATGCGCCACAGAGCTTTTGAAGATAAGGTCTGTTGAAAGGGACTTCTAAGGTGACTGATTTCTGCAGGAATGCTAAAGTAGGGAAAGGGGAAGTGCACTGGGACTGAATGGCCCCAAAAGCTTTAACTTGTAAGCACACACACACACACACACACACACACACACACACACACACACACACACACACACACACACACACACACACACACACACACACCTTAACATTTGTCAGGACTGAGAGAAGAACTCCTACCTAGCTAGTAATTTGTACTACAGTATTATGTAGGTATCGCACACACCACAGAGCGTATGGGGGTGAAGACTGATGAAAGGGACTTCTAAGGTGACTGATATCTGCAGGACTGCTAAAGTAGGGAAATGGGAAGTGTATTGGGTTTGAATGGGCCTAAAAGCTTTAAATTGTAAGCACACACACACACACACAAACACACACACACACACACTTACACTTGCCTGGACTGAGATTAGAACTCCTACTTAACTAGTCATTTGTACTAGAGGGTTACACAGTTATCACACATGCCACAGAATGTATGGGGCTGATTCTTGATGAAAAGGATTTCTAAGGTGACTGATATCTGCAGGACTGTGAAAATAAGGAAAGGGGAAGTGTACTGGGTTTGAATGGACCCAAAAGCTTTAACTTGTAAACACACACTTTAATACTTGCCAGGACTGAGATTACAACTCCTACCAAACTAGTTATTTGTACTATAGTGTCACACAGTACCGCATGCACCACAGAGCTTATGGGACAGAATCCTGACAAAAGGGACTTCTAAGGTGACTGATATCTGCAGGACTGTTAAAGTAGGGAAACAGGAAGTGTACTGGGTTTGAATGGACCCAAACACTTTAACTTGTAAACACACACTTTAACATTTGCCAGAACTGAGATTTGAACTCCTACTTAGCTAGTCATTTGTATTATAGTGTTACACAGTTATCACATGCAACACAGAGCTTTTGAAGATAAGGTCTGATGAAAGGGACTTCTAAGATGACTGATATCTGCAGGACTGCTAACATAGGCAAAGGGGAAGTGTACTGGGTTTGAATGGACCCAAAATGTAAGCACACACACACACACACACACACACACACACACACACACACACACACACACACACACACACACACACACACACACAAACACATACTTTACTGAGATTAGAACTTCTGCCTAACTAGTTGTTTGTTTTACATTGTTACACAGTTATCGCACACACCACAGAGCTTATGGGGCTGAGGCCTGATGAAAGGGACTTCTAAGGTGACTGATATCTGCAGGACTGCTAAGGAAGGGAAAGGGGAAGTGTAATGGATGTGAATGGACCCAAAAACTTTAACTTGTAAGCACACACACATTTTTACATTTACCAGGACTGTAAAAACTAAACAAAAACTCTAGCCCATGGGATACACGCAAATGACCATTATGAACATCAGGTGTTTTTGCTATATGGTAATTCTGAAGGTCCATGACTTGTTGCCTTTTAAGTTGTTTCAAAGGTCAATTTCAGACCAATAAGGACAGACCCCACTTGCTATAGATATGCAAATTTCAACCTTGTTGTGACCTCATTAGCACAGGGCAAGCAGAGTGTTTGACTAAGCATAAGAAATACAGGGCTTTTACACCCAGCTGATGTCCATTACCATTAGGGTGACTGCAAAATATACCAACTAACAAACTAAAATAAAGAGTGAGAAGGTCACACAGAAAGAAACAATCAGTATAAACTAAATGAAAACTCTAGCCAAGCTAGAACTTCCACTGAGTGACCTCTCAAACCTGTTGTATCAGAGGCACATGGGATATATGCAAATGACCCATATGAATACCAGGTGTTTCAACTATATGGCAACTCTAAATACCCATGATTTATTTCTTTTTAAGTCGTTTCAATGAACAATTTCAGAACAATAACTAAATAGCAAAAGCGAAAAGCCACCAGCTGGATTTAACGTATAAATTATTTTATTTGACATGAAGCAACAAACTTGTAACTTAAACAAACTTAAAATAAACAATCGAATAACTTCACCTATACAAACGATAAATAATAAGCACTTTTGTTTAAAAAGTTTTAAACTTCATCAATCAGTTGAATTACATCACTTCCTTATATAACCTTCACTTTTTTCAAAAAATCCCGCTCACATGACTAATACAACTTGAGCATGCCCAGTAATAAAACAATGATGTTTGAAAATATTTTGACTTGTCTCGCATATGTATTATTTTGAGTTCTTATATATAATTCTTCCATTAGCAATTATGTGCATTTAAAATAACCAATACTATTCAATGTTTACCATCAAATAAATTATTTTAAATTTTTATACAAATAATATAAAAAGCAATATTAATATATGAATATAAAACCATTAATATAAGATCGCTATTGGACATGACATATGATATCAGCCCACTTGGAAGAAGATTGTATAATACTAAAAAAAATTATTATAAATAAATAATTTTATAAAATCTTTATTAAGAAATTTTTCACCATTCTAAAAATCTATAAAAAATATTAAATAGTATTAAATCTATACACGTTTAAATTATATTAAATGTATCCCAATCATTTTAATTAATTTTCATTAGTTATATTAAAACTCCACCCGTTTTAATTAATAAATATATGTTTATAATATTATTAATACTATTTAACTAACAAACTAGAAATTTATGATACCCTTTGTTATGAAAATTTATAATATTTTATTCATAAAAAATTATGAATATTTTAATGAAAATTAATATTAAAAATTAAAAAACATTATCATTAATTACTTATCTTATTGATACTCAAAAATCACTACTTAATCTTTATTTATTTTTTTTTCTATTCAATGCTTTTAATTTAAGTACTGGTGCTATGGTGCTTCTTTCATTTATACCAGGCCAAGTATCTGCCTGCAGTTTAATTTGCCATTGTAATTCTCTTTGTTCGAGTATTAAATTCCAAGGAGTCTTGTCTTTTATCTCTACTTGATCTATTACAATAAAATAAAACTGATGATTATTATATTCATCAATATGCTTCGCTAGGGCATTGTTCGTTTTATTTTTCTTAATTGCATATTCATGCTCGTAGATTCTCTGGGATAAAGCTCTCTCTGTTTTGCCTACATAAAATGAGGCACATGAATCACATATGGCTAAATAAACTAAGGCTTTTGACTTATATGTATATATATATTTGGAATATATGCAAATGACCCGTATGAATATCAGGTGTTTCAACTATATGGCAACTCTAAATACCCATGACTTATTTCTTTTTAAGTTGTTTCAATGAACAATTTCAGAACAATAACGCCAGACCCGAGTAACGGTAGATATCCATAGTTCAGCCTTCTTATAACTCATCAGCACATCACAAGCAGAGTGTTTGATTAAGCATAAGAAACACAAGGCTGTTATACCCAACTGATGTCCATTACCATTAGGATGACTGCAAAATATCACAACTAACAAACTAAAACAAAGAGTGAGAAGGTCACACAGAAAAAACAATCAGTAAAAACTAAATGAAAACTTTAGCCAAGCTGCAACTTCCACTGAATGACCTTTTAAACCTCTTGTATCAAAGGCACATAGGATATATGCAAATGATGATTATGAACAATAGGTGTTTCAGCTATAGGGTGAGTCTAAACGCCCATACCTCATTTCATTTTAAGTCATTGCAATGGACAATTTCAGACTAATAAAGCCAGATGCCACTAACTGTGGATATGCATATTTCAGCCTTATTATGACCTAATCAAAACAGCACAGGCAGATTGCTTAGCATCGAAACACAGGGCTATTATACTCAGCTGATGTCCATTACCATTAGGGTAACTGCAAACTATCCTAAACTAACAAACTAAAACAAAGAGTGAGAAGGTGACACAGAAAAAACAATCAGTAAAAACTAAATGAAAACACTAGCCAAGCTAAAACTTCCACTGAGTGTACTCTCAAACTTCTTGTATCAGAGGCACATGGGATATACGCAAATGGCCCTAATGAAGATCAGGGGTTTCAGCTATATGGCAATTCTGAATGTCCATGACTCATTTCTTTTTAAGTTGTTTCAATGGACAATTTCAAGCCAAGAAAGACAGACCCCACCAGCTGTGGATATGCATACTTCGGCCTTGTTATGACCTCATCAGCACAGCACAAGCAGATTGCTTGACTAAGCATAAGAAACACAAAGCTATTATACCCAGCTGATGTCCATTACCATTAGGGTGACTGCAAAATATCCCAACTAATAAACTAAAACAAAGAGTGAGAATGTCACAGAGAAGAAACAATCAGTAAAAACTAAATGAAAACTCTAGCCAAGCTAGAACTATTTTTTTTTCTGTGTGATCTTGTCACTCTTTGTTTTACATTTACCAAGACTGAGATTAGAACTCCTATCTAACTAGTTATTTGTAACAGCAATTCCTACAGCTCAGTTGGTGTACTGGTACATTCTTCTTATTAAAATGTTCAGGGTCATACGTTCAACACTTGGGGCTGCTGTTTTTTTTTTTTTAATTGTTAACTGACTTGACTGCAGGATATGTTCGTTAAAGCACTACCATATTTCACAGGTCAGATGGTATAGTGTTATGTTGGTGTGCTGAAACTTGGTAGTGCTGACTATTTTGTTGCTGGGCAGAACAAGATCTGTGGGATACAAATTGATTAAGGCACATTTATGCATATCATACGTATAATGTTATATTTAAGCAATAACCCACTGCTGGGTGTGGGTAATGCTGGATTTACCCACAGTTGGTGTGGTTTGGTCATGAAGGCAATGCCCTCATGACCATACAATGCCAACCGTAGGTACGTCCAGCATTACCCACACCCGGCTGTGGGTTATTGCTATTATACGATGACATTATTTAAGTAAACAATACTTATCTTTCTTAAATAATGTCATTGTATCATGCCTCCATGCTGCCCTTCCACAGTTTTCCAGTATCCTGGGCCATTTCTGATGCACTACACATGCGTAAGGGACGTGTTCCCACACTTGTGCAGTACATCATTGCTGTGCAGATGTACCGACAGAGATAGAGGTATCTCAATTGCTATTTTTAACTTATCTCGGTATGTTATACGAGGTGATGAACTCGTATAATATCGTGAGATATATTAAAAAGGCAACAGAGATCTTCTTTTCTTTATTGAGAGGAAGATCTCCATTGCGTTTTTTTATGATATCTTGCTATGTTATACGAGTTCTTCAATTTGTCACACATAGCGGGATATGTCCAAAATACAGCAGAGATCTTCATTTCCCCATTGCTATCTCTGCAGACTGGAAATATACACAGGAGTTATACAAATGGAAATAGTCCAGGCATCTGGACCTTTTTCCATTTGCATACTCTCTGTTTTGGCTGGCCAATTAGCGTACTCATTTCTGTATGTTAATGGACAGTTGTATGATATAAAATTAAATATTTACATAGACATTTATACTTTTACATTTACCTTCCATGACTTCTCCTTAGTGCTTTCATTGCATTATATTCTTGTGTGATTATACTGTATGGGGCACGTGTGTTTATATGGAGGTTTCACAGCTTTTCTACACTGACATCTCACTTTTGGAACTGCTACTCTACCCTGGTTGACAAAAAATAATTGCTACATAATTTATGTTTACTGCAATAATTTTAACACTAGTTTCACATGATAAAAGAAATTGCCTGTCTTGGAACTCAAACCCTGCACACCTGCATACAAAGCTGTAACTCTAACTGCCACACTATAACAGCTTAGATGTGTTCCTTATCTATTTTCATTTAACTCCTATGGGATGTTTAAGCTGTAATGTACACACCCACTTTGCTACACTTAAACATCCCTTAGGGCATTATATACAAGGATATGTTATTATTATTTTCTGTAGGTTATGGGGTGTGTATTGTGGTGTTGTGACAACTACTTGGGACTGTGCTTGTGACATACTGCAATGATTGGGCTTTCAAGATTCTGTTCATGTTTCATGCTGATGAAATGACCTTTACACTATGGGCTTTATGTATTTTGTGGGGCTGAGGTTGTGCTTGTGTACACTTGGGGGATTTATCCCCTGTTATGTGTGCATTTGCACACATTTCCTGCTTCTGCAGACTGCAGAAGTGCTGTATGGCACTTTAGCAATACAGAGGGTGTGTCAGAGAGGTTGTGACACACCCCCTGTATTGCTTTCCTACTGCCATTTTTTTTTCAGTGTCCGTGGACAGTGAAATGCTCGATTTTGCATTTCAGTGTCCATGGACACTGAAATACTGGCATAATATTAGAGCTAAGCTCTAATATTATTTCAATACAGCTTCAGAAGTGCTGTACGGCACTTTCTGAGAACAAGGGGTGTATTTAGTATCCATGCACTGCATGGACACACCCCCTGCACTTGCACACAGAACCATGTCTGTTTTAGAGCACAGCAGGGCACCTTCATACATATGCATGGCATGCTGCCGTGCTGCATGGGAATGGTCTCTTCCGTGCAGGAATAAGCTATACCTGAACGGAAGTTTGCTGAATCCCGAGGTATGCTTTTTTGTCTCTGTGGCCACAAATTATTGTCTAGGACAAAATGAAATAATCTGATTGTCAAAATTATAGTGAGAAATTTTCTGTAATATAACAGACAACAAAGTTCAAAATGAGGAAACAGTGTATGGCATAAAAAAAATAATATGAGATTTTTTTTCAATTGCAAGGTATGAACTCATGTTAAATACTGAAGTAACACTTTTTGCTAACTGTACCACTTGAGGACATTCAGTGTGTGCATTCTTAGGTATACCACCTCATTAGATTGGATTGTGCACAGTTAAAAATTGTGATTATTCATTTTATGACACCTTATGACATCACTGAACAAGAGTCATTGACCACTCAGGTATTACTTTTACAAATAATAGTGTGAGTACCTGTCCTGAAATAAAAAAAAAATTGAAGATGAGAATGAATGTCTGTTGAACAATGACAGTAGACCATGAACCAAACAGCCTAGCCCACATACATCGCTGCATACATCAGATATACTCTATGTGTTTTTTGCAAGAAAGGAAACATCAACTTGAATGTCATAGTCCATAGTTCTGGATTAGTCATAGCCTGTTTACCTGTGCAGCAGTATGCCGTGCATGAGCCTGATGCATGAGGTTACTGGCTGGTCACCATTAGTCATAGTAGGACTAGACTTAGCCAAGGCTTTTGACTCAATCCCCCACTCAGGCATCATTGAGAAACTCGCCTAGCTGGGAATTAACCCATATGTCACTAGATGGGTAGCCAACTGTCTCACTAACAGAACGCATACAGTCAAAGTTGGGGATTCCACCTCTACCAGCAGACCAGTTACCAGTGATGTACCAGAAGGATCTGTGCTGGGTCCCCTACTGCTTGGAATCTATATCTCAGAAGTCCAGGCAAAAAATAGATGGTTACCGAGTTCACTGATAACTGCAAACTGGGTGTAATCATTGAGTCCTCCGATGATGCTGACATACTACAAAAGGGCTTACAGAGATAAATGATTGGTGCCAAAACCACGGACTTAAACTAAATGCAAACCCCTTTCAGCAAAGGGGAAGTCCCTGCAAATTACAATATTAACAGTACCCTGCTTTAGCTCAAACGGGAACACAGATTGATAGCAACCTTAACTTCAATCACCATGTGTCCACATTGGTAAGGAAGGCCTTCTATGTTGCACATCTCATAAGTAAGGGCATTGGATCCAGATTTAAGAATGTTATAACTCCCCTGTACTCATTCCTCATCAGATAAGTAATAGAGTGCAATGCTCCCGTCTGTATGCACCTCACCAGACACCTGCAGCAGCTGGAAAGTCCTCAGAAGTTTCTCACCAAGAAAATTTAGGGCTGTACTCTGTATCTTATAGGCTGTTGACAGATGACTTGTGCATAGCCTACAGAGCAGTCTCAAACCCTGCCCTAATGGAAACGCTGCACATCCACAAGTCAAAGAGGACAAGATTTATTTGGTCTAGGGATCATAATTTAGCCTGTGACATTAACAGGACATGCTGGAGAGAGAGAGAGATATGTCTCACAGCAATTGCCACTCCTCTGGAACAAACTCCCAGTTCATGTACAACAGACCTTTTCAATGACCCTATTTAAAAATAACTTAGACAACTGGATGGGAGACCATAAATTTAGCCCAGGGGTGTCACCTATCTCCCTCTTGGATACGGGCAGTCAGTGCTGATCATAGACTCACACTGCAAATATAGACCATACAATTTGGTCAATAAGGGAACAAGGGTATAACATAGCTAGGCTTATAAAGGCCTTAGGGCCAGTAGCCTAGTAACCTCCAATGAACCTATGAACTGGAAGATGCAGTGGCAACATGGGTCACTTCATCACCAGGTTGGTGCATGATTATTTTGTGCAGAATGTAATATGCAGTGATCATCCTGCATGAAATAAATGGATTATACTGAAGGACACCCTCAGACTCATCCACATATCAAAGTCGGCTCTTCAAGTGTCCAAAGACCCCCTCAGTAGCAATACATGCCTGGGGCAGGGCTAAGTTGTAGTTCTCTTCAGCAGCTCCACTTGGAATTTTCACTGATGTCATGAGCCATGCATGGCTCCAGTGGAATTCAGCATCACTTGAAAGAAAAAAAACAGAAAAAATGTGGGGGAGACTAAAAAAAGAAAAAGTGGTTTAATATCCAGCAATACATTTTTCCATGGATAACTACTTAAATAACATTAAAGAAAAAATCCACTTAGTAATAAGATGACCACTGGACATCCTACCATGCTGGAAGAGGAAGTATGGGAAGCTACTGTGGCAAATATGGGAATAAATTGCACTTCTGGGATGCTAGGCAAAGGCGTTGATGATACACCTCCATGCATCACACACTACCTGGCAACTGATGGTGTTGCCCTTCCTAGTGTGGTGTCATTCCGCTGTAGACCAGATGGGGCCCTAATTGCAATATGGGTGCAATACATCAAAATGAGTACCTCAGAGAAATGTGCAACTTTATAAAAGGCACACATAGTCATGGTTCTGTCCTGAGGTGACACTGAGAAATAGATGCACTGATCTACCCATGCCAAGAGTATATCCTTGAGGTAGAAGCCTGTGAGATACCCAGTGTGCTACTACTCTGTCTCAGAAAAGCTCCCAGTGAAAAGTATAGTGAGGGCTATACATATCTTCACAGCCACAGAGATAGGGATGCCATGCATCCCACCAGTGACCCTGTGGGAGTGATACATACTCACTAAGATGCTTACAATATCCCTGACCACTCTGAACCTTATAACCAACTGTCAAAATTATAGAGAGTTATTTTCTGTCTATATCTCTGCCTTCTTCACCAGTGAGTGCTGCTGGGCGCAAGTGGTTTTGTCTCAGCCAAGGCAAGCAGCTCACACTGGAAAATAGGTTGGCTATTAACAAGTGACAGCATCATCGTGGATTGTAAAGTAGACAGATCAGGACCAACTCTAACTTTTATAACAAATCTGCAGACAGAGCAGAAAAGTGAGAAACAATGGCTATGACTCACAAGTAGGCAGGAGAAGGACTCATTAGCATAGGTCACTTTACATAATATCTCATTTACATCTCATTATTTATTCATTTGGTTCTGCTCATTCACAATTATCATGCGTTAGCATTAGTGGCTTTATTGAATCATGCCTTTATTGTGCTTATTTTATGACAACATGAATAGCCTTTACTCGTTTGCATAGCAACTATAAAAAAACACCATATATTAGTAGCTGTTTTAAGATATGCCTTTAAGTGTAACTGGAAGTATTTAAATCTTTTCATTAAAATGGCTCATTTAATATAAATCTATGAATAAACAGTTATCAACTATAAAGAAGTCTTCAACACAAGAGTAGCTACTTAAATTTGCTCATTAAAAGTGCTCTGCATTTGTGATATATAGTATATTCTGATTATATCAGTAGCTGATTAGAAAGTTTTGAGGATAAGTAAAGGGATTTTAATATGTGCAAACAGCATTACACACTACAGAAAAATACATAACAATATGAAAAATATTACCAGGATTTAATACTAATAAACAAGTAATACTGTGGACACAGAGAAACCATGAGTGAAGACCATGCAACAAATGTACAATTAACTGAATGGAAAAAAATGAAAAAAGAATAAGGAAGTCTCATCCGTAGTTTTGCAAGGTAAAAGTTAAGACTCAGATAGGTCCTTAGACCATATATTTAAAAACTAGATATTAAACAGAGCACTAAACAACAATTTTCCGATAACAAACCCACCAGAGGGAGTATTGGACTCAATAATTGGTCAAATATGGACCAAGGACATCCTTGGACCAGACCTCCCAACCATTCTGAATTACTCAGTTTTTACCGAGTTTTGGGGTCCAAATGAAGGGGTGCCACGATTCCCAAGTGGCACCCCTTCATTTCCGATTTTTTTTGCTTTTTTAAAATTTTCACGCTGTCGGAGCTGATGTCATCACGTGCGCAATGACATCAGCTCCATCAAGCTACCAGCCAGTCGAAATTGAGCTCAAATCATCATTTCCGGCTGGCTGAATTGAAAGCTGGCGGGAATGGGGAACAGCAGAGGAACTTGTGTGCAGGCCAGAAAGCTGAAACAGCAGTTCGCCAAGCCGGGAACTACTCAGAGCAGAGTTTGCGAGCATGGATTAATGGCAGCAATGACAGAGGAATGTGAACTACTCAGGGTAAAGAACCACTCGTTATTCAGGGTAAGGGGTGTGAGTGTTGTGTGTGTGTGAAAATGCCCCCATATAATACACTTGGTGGCTAGAGGTATGGAGGCTCAAACCCTGTACCTTTGGTACAGGGTAAAAAGAGCCTACTATCCCTAGCCACCACTATTTATGAGTGCATTGAGAGCCATGATGAGAAGTGAGAACATTTTTTTTCTGCTAACAGTTGAAAGCTATGTTCTGAGCTTTGTCCAGATTTTTTTTGTACTAAGAGTTGAGAGAGCTATGATGAGAAGTAAGAACATTTTTTTTGTGCTAAGAGTTTAGAGCTATGATAAGAAGTGAGCACACAATTTGTATTCCCCCATTATTGTTTTTGTGCTAACAGTTCAGAGATATAGTGAGTGAGAAGTGAGAACTGAATTTGTATTCCCCCATTATTGGCTTTGTTGTTTGTCCATGTTTTTTGTGTTGAGGTTAAGAGTTATGTTGAGAAGTGAGAAATTAATTCACTAAATGATGCCTATTAAGTTTCAGTCTTCCTATATTTCAGGCAGCTGCTGATATGGTATAGTGGTATATTGTTCTGACTCTAGTGCATAGAGCCCTGGGTTCAAAACCTGCCAGTGAAATGCATGATGGTAACACATTTTATTCTAGCAACTTCACAAAATTATACAAGCAATGTTTAAAATGTGTCCCTGTTTTTTGACCTTTTGTCCCCCCCCCCCAAAAAAAAAATAAATTGAAAATAAGTGCGAGACGCTGTGCAAGATGCCTATGGCTTATACTACTGTCATTCTATTTATAGTGTGGGTGTGGAAGCAGACTTTTATGATGGAAAAGTTCTGAATTGGGCAGTTTTGTCATTATTGGTTCGTGTTTTGTTTCATTGCCTACAGTACAGATTACTTGTAAAATGTTCAAACAATAAATTTAAAATACGCTCTAACATGTGTGTTGTATTATACAAGGAATATAATTTAATAAAGTCAGGAAGGTGTATAAAGAAAAGAACACATGTATGTTTCTTGTTTTGTGTGCAAGGGGCCAATGATTTGAAAACAGGTAATCTTTATCCACCACTGGCCAGTTGCATTTTCTTTGGATGTGGTGTTGGTATCAATGCTGTTTCAATGAATGTGAGTTTCAAAGAAGACAAAGAAGTTTTAATGTCAAGCCTATTTTCATTGTGAGACAGTATTGCTTTGTTTACCAGATGATGTCTTTTAGTGTTTCAGCATTGTTGTGCTGTAAAATGTAAAAATAAAATCCAAATCATTGTAGAAGTAAAGCAGTATGCATACATTAGTGTTTATGGTAAATGGGGCGAAATAGCCAGGTAACGGGACATTGGAATGGCTGCAGGGGGACTCTGGTGCCATGATTTGGTTGTCTGTTCTTCAGTTTGCGTTCAAAAGTTGGTATCCCACAATTTCATTGGAGTGGGTGGGGTTACATAATTATGTATACGAATTAGATGTTAATCACCGTACAGATTTGTACCTATTTTTCATGGGCCTTGTCCAGATTTTTGATGTTTCCAGGTTGAGAGGTATGCCTTGGCCCTAGATGCCATACCTTTGCTTATAAGTAGCACAGTATAGAATATTACCTTACTACCATGGACACATGATGGTCAAAGGCCAGGTTGCTGTCTACATGTGTTCCCAAATCCATGACCACTGGACTCTTAGGGTGTATTATCAATATGGTAATTTCCAGGGGCAGGCATCTTCCTAAAGGATACTGTTATACATTTTTTGCCTTGAGTTTTAAACAGTGGCTTTAGCACCAGTTATTAGTCTGTATCAGGCCTTCTTGGGAGGTATTTGTGTCATTGGGGGATTCTATTTTTGCAGACTTGGTTAAGCAGCGACCCATGACATTGGCCTTGACTTCAGAAAAGTAGGTGCGAAAAAAGAGTGGCCCCAGTAATGAGCCATGAGGGACTCCACTAGTGACTGGCCTCTTTGTGGAGCAGACTCCCCTATCCTATCTTCTTGGGTCCTATCTGTGAACCAGCTGGATATCCAGTGGGTGATATAGGGTTGTATACCTACTTTTATGAGTTTGTTTACAATGTCCAAGTAGGGTATTGTGTCAAATGCTTTGCCCAAGACAAGACAGACAGTATGCACTGTTTTGCTTCATCCATTGCTTTGGTGACCTTCTTGAAGAAGTCCACCATGTTGAGTAGGTATGAACTACCTTCAACAAAACCAAACTGGGATGGATCAAGTCTCTGAATGTTTCTTATACCATTGTTAATCATTGTATGGTTCTTCTCGTGGCTTATATAGGAGACTAGTCAGAATTATTGGTATGTAGTTACCTGGATCCATAGATATATTGCCCTTGTGCAGAGAAATGACAGTTGTAGTCCTACATTCACTTGGCAGGAAGCCTGTCTGAAGCCTGCAGTTAAATAGTAATTATAGTGGTCCTGATAGGTCATGATTCATGCTATTAAGGAGGCATCCTGGGTTATTTATCAAGGTTCATCAATGCAGTGTTCTTGGCCTTGGGGAGTGCATTGAGGACCAACTCCCTAGTAATAGTTGGGAGGGTTATTGTTAATGGTATTTTCTATGAGGTATCCTGGGGAAGAGGGAGAAAACACTGATCCTTGTCTGTGAATTGAACCCAGGATCCTACACATTCCATGTGGTTGTCACTGACATTAGACCAACAAGAAGTGTTACTTAGGTAAATACTAGACAATCAGTTTGGAGACTATTATACATCCAGCCAATAACCAGACAATGACCAAAGATGGAAATCAAACCTGTACCTTGTGTCTGTGAGGTAAATATTTTAACCATTATGCCAATGCGCAACCACCTTCCCTTCACTGACCCATAACCCCCCACCCCTTCTTACTGAGAATGACTGCTTACTAATTGGGCATTTTCTCCTCAGTGGAGAGCAGTGACATTCATTTAATACTTGGTATATCAGTGCACCTATGAGGAAGGTTGACCTTTCAGTGACAGGTAGCCAAATAAGTTGTCTTAGTAGAATGCAGTGGTGTGATAGGACCTGCAAGTAGCACAAACCTGCAAATTTTATTTTCTGTAGTCTGAAGCCTGTGTGTGTTGTAAGAGGAGTGAAAGACTAATAATGGCAACTTAAGAAGAAGTATATATTTACAAAATTATAGTTGTGACAGGACCGTATTAATTCTATAGAAAACAGCTCTTGTACTTTACAAAAAAAGCACTTAAACAGGCATGTCGAAAGGTCAGCTTCCGGTGATTTGTCCTGTCCAGCTGGTGAATTTGGGCATACTAGGGCAGTGCAGCAACTGCCTTATGTACACAGACAACCCTCTCCTTCTACCACCCAACACTACAACCTGTGAGAGATGCTCTTACATAGCCAAACTGGAAGCAAAGCTCTCTCCAGCCAAGATTGTGCTAGACAGTCAAGTGGAGAAGGTTAACACCTGCACTACACCTCAAGCAACACATAGCCCTTCAAAACCCACACCAGTAACATCCACACATAGCAACACTAAACCCACATATGCGGAGGCCCTTAACATTAACCTGCCCAAGCAACAAGGACCTCTGAAGCTAACACGCAAACAAACACCAGTCACAACCAAAGTGACACATAGCTTACAACATCAGTGTGCCACCCAACAACAGCCCCTAAGGCAAGACAATGTACCCAACACTTTAGTCATAGGTGACTCTATAGTTAGGTACACTGATGTCCCACTCACCAGGCTGAATAAGGAGAAAATTACAGTCAGCTGCCTGCCGGGTGCTAGGATCCTCCACATAACGCATGCACTCAAGTCACTCCACAACAAGTACAAATACGACTCTGTCATTGTCAGTGTTGGAGTGAATGACTTGAGAAGTACCTTCCTGGACTACATGAAAAGAGACATGAAAGAGCTCTTAGATCATGTGGCCCAGGCAGGTATAACCCTAGCCCTGAGTAGCATCCTGCCTTCACCCAGAATGATACCACAGTATAAGGACAAAATGATTGACTTCAACAATTGGCTAAGCTTCTGGTGTCATTCAAAGTGGATCCAGTATCTGTCTGCCTGGGAAGACATGATCGACAAACCACGATTCTTTGCCAGAGATGGTCTACACCTGTCACCCCTGGGATTCAGGTTACTGGCTAAAGCTCTTGCCACCCCTATAGTGCCTTTTTTAGGCAAGGTTCAAAGGACAAAACCACCACCATAACAGATACAAGCATGCAAAATCTGAAGGTAATGCTACTCAATGCTAGAAGTCTAAACCAAAAAATGCACTCTGTCGAGGCACTCCTAAAAATGGAGAACATTGATATCTGTGCAGTAACTGAGACCTGGTTCAAGGCTCCAGAGAGCACCCCTACAATACCAGGCTACAACTCTTAGCACACTTTTCGACCACCAAACCAAGACTGAAACACTAAAGGTGGAGGAGTGTCCATATTCACACCTCCAGGCTAGTTGCCCAACACAATACTTCTGAAATTCTCCAGGTGAAACTAACACTAGGTAAGACTGCAATCCAAATTGTAGCTTACTACAGATCCCCCTCCATGCCCCAAGATTCTCACTACACTTTTCTAAACATACTGGAAAATATTAAGATACAACCAAACACCCTAATACTGGGTGATTTCAACTACCCTGCCATTAACTGGGAAAACTACTCAGGTGCCAACACCTTTTCCCAACAGTTCCTGGAATTCATAAATTCCAATGCCCTGGATCAATTAATCCATTGTCCCACCAGGGGCTCCAATATCCTAGACCTGGTCATTACCAACATTGGAGATAGGTGTTCCACACCAGTGGTCACCCCCTCATTGGTCAGGTCTTACCATAAGCAAATCACACTTGACATCCACATCCCACCCCCACCACCCAGTAAGGAAACCTCCGTAAAAGACTTCTCCAAAGCCAACTTCATGCTACTCAAATCAGAAGTGACAGACTTCATGACACCCATGCAGATGAGATCTGAAAGTTCGACTGCTGAATCCTACACTAAGGCACTGTACGAGCACATCCACTCGTGCATGAATTGTGCCATCCCAAATAGAACAAAGACACTATCCTCCAAAAAAAAGGAAGCCAATCTGGTGGTCCCCTGCCATAAAAAAATTATACAACAGAAGGAAGAAACTGTTGCAGAAAAGAGTAAAATTCCAGGATGCAGAAAACTCCCTTACCAGCCTCAGTAAGAAGCTGAGATCCGTCATAAAATCCTCCAAAGGTAGTTACGAAGCTACAAATTGCCAAAGATTCCAAAGACAACAACAAGGCATTCTATAGTTATGTCAAGAATCTAAATGGCAATGCTCAGATCTGCTCTGAGCTACAACAGAATGGCATTAAATATACTGATCCCAAGGATATTGCCAATATCCTGGCAGATCGATTTAGTGCCAACTTCACCCCCTAAAGGGCCCATCTAAATACCAAAAGATTGCCAACTTCCGATAATCATGGCCACACAGGTAGAAAATGCACTCCCCAAAGCAAAAAATACAGCATCCATGGTACCAGATGACATCCCGGGCTGTGTACTACATGAACTACAAAATGAACTGGTACCTCATCTAAATGTCATGTTTAATCATAGCCTCACCTCAGGCTTCATGCTCACTGAGTGGCATACAGCTACAGTTATCCCACTCCACAAGGGGGGATCCATCTTGGATCCTGGGAACTACCATCCCATCAGTCTGATGAGCCTGATCTGCAAGGGCATGGAACGCATTATCGTGGAACCTATAAACAAAGACATTGGCAACCTTCAAACACTGGACCCCACCCAGTTTGGGTTCATGAAGGGACGATCTTGTCTCCTGAACCTGAAAGACTTCTTTGAATCAGTCTCCAGAGCTGTGGATGAGGGTAAGGCAGTCCACACAGCCTATCTGGACCTCACCAAGGCCTTTGACACCATCCCCCACTCTGGAATCATAGATAAACTTACTAAGCTGGGCATAAATCCTTACGTCACTTGATGGGTTGCCAACTGGCTTACTGACAGAACCCAGACTATAAAAGTTGCTGACTCCAAATCCAGCTCCAGACAAGTGACAAGCAGAGTACCTCAGGGTTCAGTCCTGGGACCGCTCTTGTTTGGCATCTACTTCTCTGAAGTACAGGCCAACACTAACGGACTCTGGCTAACAAAGTTCGCAGATGACTGCAAACTGGGAGCCATTATTGAATCTCTAAATGATGTAAATATTCTACAAAAGGGCCTTACAGAAACAGATGCATGGTGCCAGAGCCATAGGCTCAAGCTCATTGCCAAGAAATGTATAGTTGTCCCCTTTGGGAAAAAACATGTACCCATGAATTACCACACAGGTGGCAGTACACTAAACACCGAAAGTGTGATGAGAGACTTAGTGACACAGGTGGACAGTGGTCTCACCTTTGATAACCACATCACTACAACAGTCAGGAAATCCATCTATGTGGAACACCTCATCACTAAGGGCTTTTCATCCAGAAAAAAGGAGGTCATTGTCCCACTGTACTCATCCCTCATTAGACCCATTATAGAGTACAATGCCCCATTTGGTATGTACCTCACAAGACATCTGCAACAGCTGGAAAGGCCACAGAAATACCTCCCTAAAAGAATCACAGGCCTAAAGCAGATGCCCTATGCTAACCATCTAAAAAAACTCCAGCTATACTCTGTGGCATATCGTCTGCTCAGAGGCAATCTCTGCTTAACATACAAGGCCATGTCAAACCCTGAGCTGTTGGACATGCTGCACTTAAAGAAATCCCAATTTCTCAGAGCCACACACTCCAGGGATGTAAACCTTGTCATCACAATGAACAAAACATGCTGGAGGGATAGGTTCCTGACCCAGAGACTCCCCATACTCTGGAACAGACTGCCCATACATGTCAAGCAGAGCACCTCCTTGGCCCTCTTCAAAAGGAACATTGACAGTTGGATGGGAGATAGAAAATTCACCCCGGGGATCATGTCAGTTGCCCTGCTAGACAAGGGTCCGGGGAAGTAAATATTGTGGGAAGAAATATCCAGGGAATTGTTATGGCTAGGCTTGTATAGGCCCTAGGGCTGATTGCCTAGTACCAACCTATGAACCTATAAAACTCTGCTGACACTCGTTCTGCAGACTGATGATCTGCTGTGGTGACCCCTAACGGGACCAGCCAAAAGAAGAAGAAGAAGAAACAAATACCTTATGATCTTTAGCATTAGCTGGGGGTCTTCCAGAAGTTCTGGCCAACAACCAATGTGATATCAATAATCCAACAATGTAAACAAAAAAACAAAGAACTGCTTCATCACAGACCTAAAAAAACAAAAGAAGATCACTGTCTCATATAATAACATATGCAAGAAATCACCAACTTTACATGGAAAGGAAAAGTCAGGATAATTCTTAGTTCACATGCTTTCATAGGCTATTACAGAAGCTATCTTTGGTTTGTAACCAGCACATAAGAACCACATTTCGTTTGGTAAACCAGCCAAGGAATTTACACTAGGTAGCCTACAAAAGCACCGGTAGCTAGGTTAAGAATGATGCAGTACACTGCTTATGTATTTTTATGTCTTCCTAAGTGTAAGTATATGCAGTACAACATGGATAACCCAAAAGCACCTCAGAAACAAAGTACATATACACAGATCTGAAGTAAAGTATCTAAAGGTGTAGAAAGTGTGAGAGAAAGCTGTAGCCAAATTATGAGTTGTGTGACTGACAAGGTGAATTAGGTAATATATAACATACTGCTACACTTGCATTTGTATAGTTTATGTAGTGAAGCTTTCTATGTTGATATGAACCTGGCGTTGGTTATGAGATCATTTAGATCTTAAAGGAGACATTGCAATAGTTTGAGGATAGAATGGAGAAGTTGTGATCATTATAATGAAGTCTTCTTTTGAGTGTTTAGAGAGCTGGGCCTGAGCCTGAGTGGCTTTAAGATAAAGATGTTTGCCATAGATATGAAAGACAGAGGAAAGGGTGTTACATGTTGCAGAATCTTAAACAAGCACTCTTTGTTTTACTGGCAGCCATTTAACAAATTGGAGGGAGAGGCAGTGCTGTCTTATAGAGGTGATTTGGTTACAAAGAGCATATTCTGTCAGCTATGCATTGGAGAGTTGTGATGTTTTAACTCGAATATAAGGTGAATAGTGGTAGACTTTACTCCAGTTGAGCAAAATACCTTGTCAATGATGATGCAGGTCGCAATAGGAAGTGGAATAATTTCTGGGCCCAAAACAGGAGATAGTTGACTTTGTTCTGAAATGTTTAATGAGTGTCTGAATATTAAGGGTTTGATCCAAAATTAAATATATATGTTAAGATCTACAATGATTTATCTCTATGGGCAGGATTCACGAAGCCTCCGTGTAAGAGTTACAAGGCTTACACGGAGGCTGCAGTTAAACGGTGTGACGTCAGCATGTCATGCATATGCATGAGGGCATGCTGAATCACACCTAAGGCTTACACGGTCCATGGAAGACAGTAGGGGGCATGTCTGTAGGCCGAGCCCTGCAAATGGACACGCCCCCAGAAGAGTAAATGTCCCAAAAGTAAACCCCCATGACAGAGTCCATGGAAATGTGAATAAATACAACACAACACATGCCCCCACAGACTATGAACATAAAATATATAAATGAGCATGTTATATTTTTTTTAAATTGTAAAGATGTTTGCCCGTGAGTGCGCTCATTTGCGCGTGCGTGCCCGTAGCTAAGCCACAGTTAGCAGTCAGTGGAAAAGCATATAAGAACTAAATATGCAAAGTAAGCCAAAAAGCAATAATGTAGCAGTAGAGATGTCGGCTGAAGAGCAGGCAGTAATGGTTCGAGCCCCCACAACATCAATTTTTATTTTTAGTGAAATAAGCACAAAACAAGTCCCTGACATATATGTACACATATAAATTTATATTTTATGTAAAATGTAATGAAATGGGCCATTTATTTTGAAGAAATGTGAGATAACAAAATAATAAAAAATGCCAGATGTGCCTATAGCTGAGCTACAGTTTAACAAGTTGAGTGCAGTAGGTGAGCAGTGGTTTAACAGGTGTAAAATGAGTGCCCGAAGGTGAGCAGTGGTTTAACAGGTGCAAAACAAGTGCCCATAGGTGAGCAGTGGTTCAACAGGTGAAAAATGAGTGCCCGTAGGTGAGCAGTGGTTTAACACACTGAAACTGTGTGCCCCTAGCCGAGCTGAGCGTAATATGCGAGCTGACAGCCAAATGAAGTGTAAACCAGCGTAACCCGTTTGTGCGGAGCTGTGCACCGCGCCAACAAGCTAACCGACGGGCAACGTTGAGCAAGCTGTAACAAAACTGCCTTTACACAGACACACCTCCTAGCCTGTGTAGACAGTCATAAAATATAAAAAGCAGTGACCAGGTTCGAACCCAGGATACCATGCACCATAGTCAAGGTACTGGACCACTAAGCCATGACAGCTGTACTTAGAAATGCAGTAATAGCAAATATATAGGAATGAATAGAAAGAGGAGCATGACAAAGCAGGTTTTGTGAAGCTGATACAATTCCAAAATGGCCAATCACAGATAAGTGCGGGAACGGCATATATAAGCCCCATAGGTGGGAATACACAGCATAACCGATTGTAGAACCAACTTGCAGCCAGAATGTCAGGTGTAGGTGAGGGTAGTTGCTTTTGAGCACAGAGGTGGGGGGTTGAGGAGTCCAAATATATGGTTTGGCTCCTTGTCCACAATCATGAGGCCCAACTCATGCAGGGCCAGGTCCTGTGGGGAGCATATAGGGCTGAGGCGTGGGACCAGTTGGCTCATGATCTTACCAGTGCCACAGGGATACCAAGGACTGGTGAGCAGGTCCGTCACCACCATGCGGACCTGAAGAGACAGAAGCAGGACCAACTGAACCGTTGGATCCAGGAGGCCCGGCAAATGCCCAACGCCCCACTACTGAGCAAGTTACATCTAATTATTTATGTAAGAAATTAACCTAGCTGATATTATGGAGATGTGTATTCCAATATTACTTTATTTATATTACAGCTGCAGGTGTCCGTTCTGCGAACCGTAGAGCCTATGGTGATAGGCTGGTGCAGTTGCGCCACCAGGCAGGTCAGTAATCCTCTCCCTGTAACTGTAAATAAATATAAAAGTATGACAGTTAGCAAAAGAGTGCAGTGTAGTCACTAAGTAATAAAATGTGCAAGTAACAGTGTAAGAGGGTTTGCAAGTATTGCTTGATTACAAAAGTGTGTTGCAGTCTGTAATCCAAACAGAAAAATGAAAATGTCTGAAATAAAGTCTGAAATAAAGATGTCCCACCTGTTTTTAA